>NW_015388672.1:54894-72737 GCF_001527695.2 Protobothrops mucrosquamatus | reverse complement strand
TTGGGGTCGATCGACCATTTCATGGGGGTCGCCAAGCAAGGCTGTCCGCCATTTTTTTTGTCTGCCATTTTTTTTGTCCGCCATTTTTTTCCCCTTTTCCGGTGGGTGCCTTACCTCCCTTGGGCTGGGCCAGCTGGTGGTCGGCCTGCTCCGTCTCTGCCGCTTGCCAGCTACGCCTCGGCCGGCGCAGGGGGCGGAAACACGCATGTGCGGCGCTCCCGGGCAGGGAAAGTCCTCGACTTACGACCGGTTGGGTAGTCCTTGACTTACGACCGGTTTAGTCCTCGACTTACGACCGGTTGGGGTCGCGGCATTAAAAAGGTTGAGAACCACTGGATTAGAGGGAGGAAGGACAGGAAAGTGAATGAGGGTGGAGGCAAGGCGGGGACTGCCGAGCGTTTCCGAAACTGTATTGATTTGGATTATCTTTTTTTGTTTGTGTATGTAAATGCATCACATTGGTGTTTATTGTTTAACTATAAAAATTAATAAAAATTTTATTATAAAAAAAAAAAAAAGAGAAGGGAGCAGAGACAACGTTAAAATCCCAAAGTCTAATTTCCACGTTCCAGCCTAATTCCTGGGTCCTTCCTTTGATGCCATGGGAGGACCCTTAAATAAAGCTGGGGAGATTTCCAGTTAAACGAAACGCTCTCTGCATACAAGGAAAACCAATACAAAATGTTCTACAGATGGCATTTAGCACCGGCGAGATTGGCTAAAATATACAAAAATATGAATCCGGATTGTTGGAAATGTAAAAACAAAGAAGGAACATTTTATCATATGTGGTGGCAATGCCCCAAAGCAAAGACCTGGAACTAAAGAGAAACTTCCTGACAGTGAGGACAATTAACCAGTGGAACAACCTGCCTCCAGAAGCTGTGAATGCTCCAACACTGGAAGTTTTTAAGAAAAGACTGGACAGCCATTTGTCTGAAATGGTGTAGGGTTTCCTGCCTGAGCAGGGGGTTGGACTAGATGACTTCCAAGGTCCCTTCCAAACTTCATTATTATTATGGATCATCGCACAGTCAGCCAGATGTTCAGACTGGATTTGGCCTTTTTGTCTACCTATCGAGTCCTTACCAAGGACCTGGGATAGTCAGATGTGGATGTTTGACGGTATTACAGATCTCGTCGCAGGATGGAAGCAGTTCCCAGTAAGGCTGCCTTTTGCAATTGACTAATGGCGAATTTGTCAATGCCAATGGTGTTCAAGTGGTGCTCCAGTATTATTATTATTATTGTTGTTGTTGTTTTGTTGTTATTATTATTAAATCAGGTGACCATGCGGATGCTGCAACGGTCATAAGTCACTTTCTTCAGTGCCGCTGTAACTTTGAATGGTCACTAAAGGGACCGTTGTAAGTTGCGAACAACCTATACTAGTTTAATTATTTTGTGTCCTCCAGGTCACATTTAGCAAAACCTAAGCAAGCTCTTAGCAAAACTTCCTGGTCTACGATGTTCTTCAGAAAAATACCTCTGAGAAGCAAAAATTGAGGGAATCTCCAGCCCAACCAAATCTGGGTTTTTGGTTATTGAATATCATATTTTCCACTGACTCAAAGTTTCATTTCAGATGAAGCGTGTGGTTTGAACTCAAGGCTTCTGCTTTATCATCCCTTTTCTAAATGTTCGTATCCAAATAGCTACTTTCAATTATCACTGGGGTGCATCAATGGATCCATTTTAATCCTTTTTACAAACTAGCTTATAAGGGGTGTAAACACCAAAGAGGTGTGGGTCTCCATCCATGCAAAAGTGAGGCTAAGCATCTGTATTTTAAAATTATGGGTAGTCCTCATGTAGGGACTGCCTCATTTAGTGGCCTTGCCCAAAATGGAGATGAAAAAGGTTAGCCACCAGTCCTCACATTTATGACCTTCGTGCGTTTGCAAAGGAAAGCTAAGTCAGATCATGACATCAGGCGCAATTTCACTAAATGACTGCTTCGCTTAATGATTCAATTGCTGGTCCCGACTGTGGTTACTAAACAAGGACTACCCGTACTGTAGCCAGTTGGATGTAGTGGTTAAGGAGTTGGCCTAAAAACCAGGGAACAATGAGTTCTAGTTCCTCCTTAAGCATGAAAGCTGACTGGGCGACTTTGGGCCAATCACCAGGAGACTGTGAGTTCTAGTCCCGCCGTAGGCATGAAAGCCAGCTGGATGACTTTGGAACAATCACCAGGAGAC
This sequence comes from Protobothrops mucrosquamatus, assembly GCF_001527695.2. Lineage (NCBI taxonomy): Eukaryota > Metazoa > Chordata > Lepidosauria > Squamata > Viperidae > Protobothrops > Protobothrops mucrosquamatus. Next base: position 70,536 of record NW_015388672.1, on the reverse strand, counting down.
TGTGAGTTCTAGTCCCGCCTTAGGCATGAAAGCCAGCTGGGTGACTTTGAGCCAATCACAGGAGACAGTGAGTTCTAGTCCCACCTTAGGCATGAAAGCCAGCTGGGTGATTTTGTGCCAATCACCAGGAGACTTTGAGTTCTAGTCCCGCCTTACCCATGAAAGGCAGCTGGGTGACTTTTAGGCCAGTCCCCCTCTCTCAGCCCAACCCACCTCACAGGGTTGTGGTGGGGAAAACCGGAGGAGGACGGGTGTGTTTGCCACCTTGTGTTGTTTCTAAAATTACAAAAGGTTGGGCTGTAAATAAAATAACAAATAAAACAAACAACACCCAATCAGTTGCTTCTCGTATCCCCGCAATCCCCGTGGTGCAAATGCAACTTTAGATGGCCACTGCCCCGAAGAGCAAAGACATCCATCCCACCACCCCTTTGCAAAGATCTGAGGGGGCTGGGAAACTGGGAAGACCGGACCTCTTGGAAACCAAAGTGGTTTCTGCAGAGGAGGAAAGAGAAAACACGTCAAAAATGAGCAGCAGCAAAGTAAGAGTTGATGCCTGCAGATCCCCAACCTAGCAATTAGCCGCCGAAGCAATTATGTTCTCTCTTCACCTTTTTTTTTTTCCCCACACAGCCCAAAGGCAAGCCCTCCATCTGGGAGCCACAGTTAACTCTTCAGCGCCTCGGTTTCCCTTTCCACACCGGAATGGGCACAGCTGAGCAGAAACACGACTGTAACCGCAAGGAGGACAACAAAAGAGAGGCGTAAGGACTCGGAGGTGTGAAGGCAGAAATGATTTCGTTGGAAATACCCAGATACTCGGGAATACACAGATACTACAGATACTTAACAACTGTCTCGCTTAGCAATATAAATTTCGATAATTCCCTGTAACGAAAGCTCCACAACTGGGACCGAGATTTATATTGCTAAGGGAGACAAGTTGTTGTGAATTTTGTGCCCCATTTGATAACCTTCCTTACCACAGTGGCTAAGTTAGTAACATAGCTGTTAAGTAGGAAGGAAGCTTTACAACCAGCTTTTTTATTATTAAACTCCTTATCGGAATCAAGGACGCACCAATAAATCAACCTGGTTTGGTCGATCAGGCAAAAGTCAAAGAATGACATCCGTACAAGGAAATTGTGGCTGATAACAACCGTGCAGGAGAACCACATACCAAGCGCCCAAATGTGGTCCTGCGATTGTGGGGAGCGTTTGGTCACCCCAAAATCAGATTATAAAGTACCTTTTGGAAACTCAGAATGGTCACTAAGCAAGTGGGTGTTAAGTGAGGACTACCTGTATATTCGAAATGAGATTTGGGAATATTTCAAAATACTTCTTCTTCCAGGTCATACCTCATCTCTTAGACAGCCAGAATAGTCTAGTGGTTAGGGCACCAGACTAGTGAGAGCCTCTGACTTCAAGTTCTACCTTAGTCACTAAAGCCAGCTGGGTGACTTTGGGCCAATCACCAGGAGTTAATGACTTCTAATCCTGTCTTAACTACGAAAGCAGGTAGAATGATGTAGTGGTTAAGGAGCTGGCCTAAAAACCAGGAGACGGTGAGTTCTGGTTCTGCTTTAGGCATGAATGCCAACTGGGTGACTTTGGGCCAATCACCAGGAGACTGTGAATTCTAGTCCCGCCTTAGGCCTGAAAGCCAACTGTGTGATGTGGGCCAATCACCAGGAGACTATGAATTCTAATCCCGCCTTAGGCCTGAAAGCCAATTGTGTGACGTGAGCCAATCACCAGGAGACTATGAATTCTAGTCCCACCTTAGGCCTGAAAACCAATTGTATGACGTGGGCCAATCACCAGGAGACTATGAATTCTAGTCCCGCCTTAGGCCTGAAAGCCAGCCGGGTGACCTTGGGCCAATCACCAGGAGACTGTGAATTCTAGTCCCGCCTTAGGCATGAAAGCCAACTGGGTGACCTTGGGCCAATCACCAGGAGACTGTGAATTCTAGTCCCACCTTAGGCCTGAAAACCAATTGTATGACGTGGGCCAATCACCAGGAGACTATGAATTCTAGTCCCGCCTTAGGCCTGAAAGCCAATTGTGTGACGTGGGCCAATCACCAGGAGACTATGAATTCTAGTCCCACCTTAGGCCTGAAAGCCAGCCCGGTGACCTTGGGCCAATCACCAGGAGACTGTGGGCCAATCACCAGGACCTTGGGCCAATCACCAGGAGACTGTGAATTCTAGTTCCGCCTTAGGCATGAAAGCCAACTGGGTGACCTTGGGCCAATCACCAGGAGACTGTGAATTCTAGTCCCGCCTTAGGCCTGAAAGCCAGCTGGGTGACCTTGGGCCACCCCCTCTAAGCCCAATCCACCTCACAGGGTTGTTGTGTGGGGAAAATACGAGAAGGTTTTTTGAATTTGCACACCACTTCGGGTTGTTTGTAAAAATAATAAAAGGCAGAATGCAAATAAAGAGTGGAATGGAACGGAATACATTCTTTTAGCAAAATAACCCCAGGTTGCTCCTGAATCTTCACCTGCCATTTTTCACACGCCAATTTTATGAATTGTCACAAAAAGCCCCTTGGGGGGCGGGCCTATTGTTGCTCCATTTTTGCCATTCCAAAATTAGCTGCTAAGAAACTCTTCACCAAGCCAACGGGGAAAACCCATCACAAATAGTGAAGAAAACACACACCGTAGTATAAATACGTGCCACCCACGCTTGCAGTGACTTCATAAGCAGCACAAACAAACAAATAGAAATTGCCAAATGAGGCCACCCAAACTAAATGGTTCTCCCCAGGTCAAGTACAAACTCAGCAGCTCAGAATTTGTGATGAGGCACTAAGCCTGGTTCCATTTAATCCCGGTTTTATGGTGGCTTAGCGCACCCTGCAAATCCAGACCGTTTAGCTAGCTTAAGATGGAATGTGCGACAGGAAACCCAGAAATGAGATTTTATGTCAATCATCAAATTAACGGCGCCGAGGGCACGGAACAACTAAATTAACCCTGTAATTTCTCTCTTTTTTTAAAAAAAAAAGTTAAATTCTACTTTGCTTCAGGACTGGCTGTTTGTTGCATTTAAGCCCTGTTTTTCTCTGGATCTGTGCAAAATGCCTTTATTATTAATGAATGCAACTATAGTACATTGACATTTCGAACAAGACTGAAGGGATGAGTATTAACAGAACAACAGAACTGGAAGGGACCTTGGAGGTCTTCTAGTCCAACCCCCTTGGTCCAGCAGGAAAGTCTATATACCATGACAGACTAATACTTGTCCAATCTCTTAAAAACCTCCAGTGTTGGAGAAGTATGAAGGAAATAGCAGGAAACTCAGTGACTTCTGGGATTGTAATAACATTCCCTGTTTCCGCTACCCAACCCATCAGAGTGGGGAGGCAGGGAATGTTATAATAATAATAATAATAATAATGATGATGATGATGATGATGATGATGATGATGATGATGATGATGATAATAATAATAATAATAATAATGAGAAGGAGGAGGAGGAAGAGGAAGAGGAAGAGGAAGAGGAAGAGGAAGAGGAAGAGGAAGAGGAAGAGGAAGAAGAGGAGGAGGAGGAGAAGGAGAAGGAGAAGGAGAAGGAGAAGAAGGAGAAGAAGAAGAAGAAGAAGAAGAAGAAGAAGAAGAAGAAGAAGAAGAAGAAGAAGAAGAAGAAGAAGAAGAAGAAGAAGAAGAAGAAGAAGAAGAAGAAGAAGAAGAAGAAGAAGAAGAAATTTAAAGTCAATTTCTCATTCCCATCTAGCTGAAAATGTTTCAGGAGTTAGGCCCCCAGTTCAGGATACTCCAACAATACCCAGTTGAAGGAAAGCCCAAGAACCCTCGGTCCCAGCTGTCCTGCCAAAGGAACAGAGAGAATTCTAGCTAGAGAGACACACAACAACAAGAAGAACAAGAACAAGAACAACAGAGTTGGAAAAGACCTTGGAGGTCTTCTACTACAACCCCCTTCTCAGGCAGGAGACCCTATACCATTTCAGACAAATGGCTGTCCAGTCTCTTCTTAAAAACTTCCAGTGTTGGAGCATTCACCGCTTCTGGTGGCAGGTTGTTCCACTGGTTAATTGTCCTCACTGTCAGGAAGTTTCAGGTTGCTTCTCTTCTTGATTAGTTTCCATCTGTTGCTTCTTGTCCTGCCTTCAGGGGCTTTGGAGAACAGGTTGATCCCGTCTTCTTTGGGGCAAACCCTGAGATATTGGAAGACTATCATGTCACCCTTAGTCCTTCTCTTCATTTAAACTAGACATACCCAATGGGACTCCTCTCCGGAGAAGTTCCATCTGGTGGGACCAAGAAGACAGGCCTTCTCCGTGGGGTGATTCCCACCCTGAGGAACATCATCCTTGCTGAGATAAGACTGGCCTCCGCCTTGACACTCATTTACAAGACCCTGAAGACATGGTTTGGCCGATGAACCCAGAGACCCCCAAAGTGGGATGGAGCCCATCAAGTCGACTGCTATCATCAGGGGGTTATTGCCTTTTTATAGTTTTTATTTTGGGTTTTTATCCTTGAGTGCTGCCCGGAGTCAAGGCGAGGGAGTTGGGCAGGTGTAAAACTTCTCTTAAATAAATAAATGAAAAGTTGCCACCTCATTGCCCCTTTGAGCCTCCCACAGTTAGCTATCTGAACATCTTGAGATGTTTGTTTAACCATCCCGTCTTGTCCCGTCACCTTTCTCCCCTTTATTCACAGGGCGGAAAAATCCCTCGTTTTTATTTCCCGCACGTGCAAACTTGTCATTTTTCATAAATAATGATAATAATAATAAACATTCCCCAAACCTATCGTTTGAATTAGGTCCTTGTCCGTTTAATTTTCCTTTCCTCTACTCGTCCACAAAAGCCTTCGAGCCTCAAGCAAAAGGTGGAGATGAAAAGATTTAGCTGGCTTGTTCTGCATTTGTCTTCCTTCATCCCAGGTGGACTGAATTGTTGTGAGAAAATAAAGGAAAATAAAATAAAAACAAACCAGCCACCTTTCATTACACTCCCTTCTGCTCCCTATTAAGAGTTTGTGCGGCTTTTTCACTGAAGGAGTGTATTGTTTTTGAGATTCTTACTTAACCCTTAATTTACACTGTAATTAAGGTTTTAGGTTTGTGGTTTACCTACGTTTTGAATTTATAAGCCATTATCTGGCATAGGAAGCAATGAAAAAACACTGCCATTAACATCGTCTATTCCTTTCTTCCTCCCTGCCTCCCTCCCTCCCTTTCCTTCCTTCCTTTCTCTCTCTTTCTTTTCTACTTTCTTTTTCCTTCCTTCTCTTCATTTTTCTTTCCTTCCTCCCTCCCTTCATTCGTCTTCCTTTCTTCCTTTTCTTTTTCCTTCCTTCCCTTCCTCTCTCCCCTTCCTTTCCTTTTTCCCTTTTTCCTTCCTTTTGATTTTTCTTTCCTTTCTGCCTGTCTTCTTCCTTTCTCCTTCCTTTCTTCCTGCCTCTTTTCTTTTCCTTCCTTCCTTCCTCTCTACTTTCTTTTCTCCTTCCTTTCCTTCCTTCCTTCTCCTTCCTTCCTATTTTCTCTTCTCTTCCTTTTTTCATTTTTCCTTCCATCCTTCCTCCCTCCCTTCTCCTTTTTTCTTCCTTCCTCTTTTTCTTCCTTCCTTCATTTTCATTTTTCTTTCCTTCCTGCATTCCTGCTTTCCTTCCTGCATTCCTTCGTTCCTTCCTTCCTTCCCTTTCTTTTTCTTTCCTTCCTTCCTTCCGTCCTTCCTCTCTCTGTACTTTATTTTTTCTCTCTCTCTACGTTCTTCCTCTAAAAGCTACAGACAAAACTTCTAGGAGGATTAACAAAATTAGATTCTTCTCAGGAGGTCTGGAGACAAAAAAAAAAAAAACCAACCCAGAAAATGAGGTGGGGAGATGAGAGAGAGCAGAATGCAAACATTTTTTTTTCTTTGCCAAGATCTCTTAAAATTATCGGCTTCCCGTTGCATTATAATGATGAGCTTAAGGGCAATTACTGGAGCACTTGAAGCAATAATTTTGAAGAGAGAATAGACTTCATTTGGAAGGGAACCCACTTCGATCAAATTCACATTTAGAGAGAGAGGCTTGTAAAACAAAAAAAGTCAACATTAGTTCAACGCTCTCCCAAGATCTTCTGGGGAGCACACTAGTAAGGCGTAGGTGGAAATAATTAATTTTCTCTTCACAGTCTCAACAACGTCTAGAGCAGGGGTAGGCAACTTTGGCTCTTTTATGACTGGTGGACTTCAACTCCCAGAATTCCTGAGCCAGCATGAGGGAAACTTTGGCCCCTTCATGACTCGTGGACTTCAACTCCCAGAATTCCTGAGACGGCATGAGGGAAACTTTGGCCCCTTCATGACTCGTGGACTTCAACTCCCAGAATTCCTGAGACGGCATGAGGGAAACTTTGGCCCCTTCATGACTCGTGGACTTCAACTCCCAGAATTCCTGAGACGGCATGAGGGAAACTTTTGCCCCTTCATCACTCTTGGACTTCAACTCCCAGAATTCCTGAGCATGCATGAGGGAAACTTTGGCCCCTTCATGACTCGTGGACTTCAACTCCCAGAATTCCTGAGNGTAGGAGATGGAAAATTCACAGAAAGGTTTAGACTGTACCTAGGAGCCAGAGTTTTACGTCCTGTCCATGGGCAAGATCAAGTCAAGACTGGGAAATGGAACCAGGACGGGGCGTGACAACTTTGGCTGACTTGATCTGATTGGGCAGGAATACAGTCTCCACCCATTCTGTGGATCCTCCATCTCCAGTGCTGGAGAAATCCCTCGTTTTTATTTCCCGCACGTGCAAACTTGTCATTTTTCATAAATAATGATGATAATAATAATAAACATTCCCAAAACCTATCGTTTGAATTAGGCCCTTGTCCGTTTAATTTTCCTTTCCTCTACTCGTCCACAAAAGAGCCTCAAGCAAAAGGTGGAGATGAAAAGATTTAGCTGGCTTGTTCTGCATTTGTCTTCCTTCATCCCAGGTAGACTGAATTGTTGTGAGAAAATAAAGGAAAATAAAATAAAAACAAACCAGCCACCTTTCATTACACTCCCTTCTGCTCCCTATTAAGAGTTTGTGCGGCTTTCTCACTGAAGGAGCGTATTGTTTTTGAGATTCTTACTTAACCCTTAATTTACACTGTAATTAAGGTTTTAGGTTTGTGGTTTACCTACGTTTTGAATTTATAAGCCATTATCTGGCATAGGAAGCAATGAAAAAACACTGCCATTAACAACGTCTATTCCTTTCTTACTCCCTTGCCTCCCTCCCTTTCCTCCCTCCCTTCCTTTCTCTCTCTTTCTTTTCTACTTTCTTTTTCCTTCCTTCTCTTCATTTTTCTTTCCTCCCTCCCTCCCTCCCTCCCTTCATTCGTCTTCCTTTCTTCCTTTTCTTTTTCCTTCCTTCCCTTCCTCTCTCCCCATCCTTTCCTTTTTTCTTTTCTTTCTGCCTGTCTTCTTCCTTCTCCTTCCTTTTTTCCTGCCTCTTTTCTTTTCCTTCCTTCCTTCCTCTCTACTTTTTCTCCTTCCTTTCCTTCCTTCCTTCTTTTTCCTTCCTATTTTCTCTTCTCTTCCTTTTTTCATTTTTCCTTCCATTCTTCCTCCCTCCCTTCTCCCTTTTTCTTTCTTTCTTCATTTTCATTTTTCTTTCCTTCCTGCATTCCTGCATTCCTTCCTTCCTTCCTTCCTTCCTTCCTTCCTTCCTTCCTTCCTTCCTTCCTTCCTTCCTTCCTTCCCTTTCCTTTCCTTTCCTTCCCTTTCCTTTCTTCCTCTGTCTGTACTTTCTTTTTTCTCTCCCTACTTTCTTCCTCTAAAAGCTACAGACAAAACTTCTAGGAGGATTAACAAAATTAGATTCTTCTCAGGAGGTCTGGAGACAAAAAAAAAAAAAAAACCCAGAAAATGAGGTGGGGAGATGAGAGAGAGCAGAATGCAAACATATTTTTTTTTTGCCAAGATCTCTTAAAATTATCGGCTTCCCGTTGCATTATAATGATGAGCTTAAGGGCAATTACTGGAGCACTTGAAGCAATAATTTTGAAGAGAGAATAGACTTCATTTGGAAGGGAACCCACTTCGATCAAATTCACATTTAGAGAGAGAGGCGTGTAAAACAAAAAAAGTCAACATTAGTTCAACGCTCTCCCAAGATCTTCTGGGGAGCACATTAGTAAGGCGTAGGTGGAAATAATTAATTTTCTCTTCACAGTCTCAACAACGTCTAGAGCAGGGATAGGCAACTTTGGCTCTTTTATGACTGGTGGACTTCAACTCCCAGAATTCCAGAGCCAGCATGAGGGAAACTTTGGCCCCTTCATGACTCGTGAACTTCAACTCCCAGAATTCCTCAGACAGCATGAGGGAAACTTTGGCCCCTTCACGACCCGTGAACTTCAACTCCCAGAATTCCTCAGACAGCATGAGGGAAACTTTGGCCCCTTCACGACCCGTGAACTTCAACTCCCAGAATTCCTGAGTCAGCATGAGGGAAACTTTGGCCCCTTTATGACTCGTGGACTTCAACTCCCAGAATTCCTGAGCCAGCATGGCTCAGCTTGGAAACCTTTCCCTTTCCCCTCAGCGTGGCTGGCTCAGGAATTCTGGGAGTTGAAGTCCACGAGTCATAAAAGAGCCAAGGTTGCCTACCTCTGGTCTAGATCTAGTCCTCGACTTACGCCGACAACTGAGTCCAAAATTTCCATTCCTAAGCAAAGCAGCTGCTAAGTGAGGCTTGCCCCATTCTACCACCTCCCTCACCACCGTTGCTAAGCGAATCGCTGCACTTACTAGGTTAGTAACACGGATGTTAAGTGAACCCGCCTTCCACCATTTGACTTTACTAGTCAGAAGGTCGTAAAAGGTCATGTGATCCCATTTACGACCCTGCAACGGTCATAAATAGGAGTCAATTAATTGCCAGGGGTCTGAAGTTTGATCACGTGGCCATGGGGAGGCTGCAACGGTCGTTCATTGTGAAAGTCCCATTGTAGCTTTGGTCACTAAACGAACAGTTGTTAAGTTGAGGGCTTCCTGTACTATTACCGCATCATGAAGGTGTAGCTAGGGTTAACAGCCCTGAATTATGTCAACAACACAAAAAAGGCATTACATAGAAAACTATTTTTATATAGAATAGAATAGAATAGAATAGAATAGAATAAGAAATAATGGACTGGACTAGACTGGACTGGACTAGACTAGAGCTGGAAGGGACCTTGGAGGTCATCTAGTCCAACCCCCTGCTCAAGCAGGAAACCCTATACCATTTCAGACAAATGGCTGTCCAGTCTCTTCTTAAAAACTTCCAGTGTTGGAGCATTCACCGCTTCTGGAGGCAGGCTGTTCCACTGGTTAATTGTTCTAACTGTCAGGAGGTTTCTCCTTAGTTCCAGGTTGCTTCTCTCCTTGATGAGTTTCCATCCGTTGCTTCTTGTCCTGCCTTCAAGTGCTTTGGAAAATAGCTTGACTCCCTCTTCTTTGGGGCAGCCCCTGAGATACTGGAAGACTGCTATCCTGTCCCCCCCTTAGTCCTTCTCTTCATTAAACTAGACATACCCAATTCCAGCAACCATTCTTCATATATTTTAGCCTCCAGTCTCCGACAATTGTTCTCACTGTCAGGAAGTTTCTCCTTAGTTCTAGGTTGCTTCTTTCCTTGATGAGTTTCCATCTGTTGCTTCTTCTCCTGCCTTCAGGTGCTTTGGAGAATAGCTTGACTCCCTCTTCTTTGGGGCAGCCCCTGAGATACTGGAACACTGCTATCATGTCACCCCTCGTCTGTCTCTTCATTAAACTAGACATACCCAATTCCAGCAACCGTTCTTTAATACGTTTTAGCCTCCAGCCCCCTAATCTTCTTTGCTGCTCTTTGCTGCACTTCTCCTGAGTCTCACCATCTTTTTTTATATTGTGGTGAGCCAAACTGGATGCAGTGTTCCATTTAAAAAAAAAATATTTTTTTTAAAATATTTTGTGAGCTTAAACCGAGAATTCCTCCATCTTTAAGCTACAGAGCCAGGGCTACCCAGACAGCTGCCCAACATTAACTAATAATGATTACATCTTAATAAAAGATACCACTTAAGCCTAGGATGCAGTTACTGTCAGAAAGGTCATGGTTAATAATGATTAATCTGATCTTCATCAACACAGGCTGTATCTGCCGGTCACTGAATAATTGCTCAACAGCCTGAAGATCTGTTTCCAGGGAAGAAAAGGGAGATGGAGAAACATCTATGAGATCAAATTAAACACCTCAAAAGAAAGAACAGCTAAAAAGAGGGAGATTTTACAAGACGGCAAACAGAAGTGAAAGAAAGACAAGTGGAAAGTGGATAAGAGACGGGGGTTTACGCAAGGGGCAAGGCCGTCTCACATCAATGACCGAACACGCCACCAGCTAAAAACTAAGTTGTTTTATTTAACTAGCATTAAATACTCCATTATTTCAAACCGTCTTGAGATCGCTTCTCCTACCTAATTAATGTCAACTGGATCGCTAATGGTGAGCGCGTAAGCCATCCATTCATTACCGTAGTCCGATTTAGCATGGCGGAGTGATGGCTTAGTGGTTAAAGGCACCGAGCTTGTTAGCTGGAAAGCAGACGACCCGGGTTTGAGATCCGAGCACCGCGCAATGGGGTGAGCACCCGTTCTTTGCTCCAGCTCCTGCTCGCCTAAGCGGTTTGAAAGCACAAACATGCGAGTAATAAACAGGTATCACTTCAGCGGGAAGGTAATAGCATTCGGTGTGCCTTTGGTGTGTAGCCATGCTGGCTGGCCAGGTGACAACATTAAATGTCTTCAGACAATGCTGGCTCCCTCGGCCGAGAAACGGTGATGAGCCCTGCGTCCTACAGTCAGATGCGACTTGATAGGGAAACCTTTACCTCAGAGGTCCCCAACCTATGAGCTGTGGCCCACTACTGGGCCGTGGCCTCTTGGCCACTGGGCCGTGTGAGTAGCTGGGCAGCCCAAGCGCGTGTGCATGGGCTCAACCCCCCTCGTTCCACCATTGCCACGCATGTTGTGCACGAGGTGGCAGCGCCTCTAGTATTGTCACGAATCTTGTGTGGGGGCGGCAGCACCACGAGTGGCAGGTGGGCAACGGCGCGCCACACACAGGTGGCGGCTTTGCCACGAACCTTGTGCATGCGGCGGCAACGCGTAAGCAGTAGGTGGGCCACAGCGCGATCCTCGCCTGAGGGCTGCGGCAGAAGCCTCAGGGGCAGGGGCAGCATCACTGGAGGCCATGGCGTGATGCTCATGCCGGGGCAGCGGCACGAATCTCGCACCGGGGCGGCGGCACAAACCTCATGCCGGGACATCACTGAGGGCCGCAGCACGATCCTCACGCTGGCGGTAGCATCGCCGTGATCCTGGCGGTGGTGGCACAAGCCTCACACAGGCAGCGCCATCACTGAGAGCCTTGCGCGCATGCTCGCAGCCCCGTTTGCGTGGTGTGCATGCTCGCAGCCTGTTTGTACGCATGTGTGCACGCGTAAGGCGCCTGCCCCTCCTTCTCCCACCGGGCCGCAAATCCAAAAAGGTTGGACACCCCTGCTTTACCTTACCTATTATAGTTAGCATACAGGAAGTTCTGATTACAACCCGTCACTTAGTGACTGTTGGAAAGTTACAATGGCACTGATAAAGGCGACTTGTCACCTCACACTTACGACCGTTGGGAGTTATAAATATGGGCCAGCTGCCAAGCATCTGAATTTTGATTACACGATCCTGGAGAATGCTGCCACGGTCCCCAAGTGTGTACGTCCCTTTTTTCGGTGCCGTTGTGACTTCGAACGGACACTAAACGGACTGTTGTAAGACGAGGACCACCTGAAGAAGCCTAGCTGGTCTCCAGGCTTTGCAGCTAGAGGTCACTCAGAAATGGAAGTCAATCCTTGGTCAACCTGGATAAAGAGCCAGGGCTACAATGAAAATAGAATCGCCATCTGGAGAAGTTGACTTGGGCTGTCCTGACTGAAAATAAACTTTGATCTAGTCCTGACTAAGCAACTGAGCCCCTGGAAGTCAGTATTTTTAGCAGGCTGATGTTGTAGCTCTGCCAAGCACCTGGAGAACTAATCAGATTCTCACAATCATCAAGAAAGTGTGTTTCTCCAAAAGCTGGTTTAGCATCTACCATCTGGGGCTGCATTTTGAGGGAGGGCGGTGAGCCGCTGAGGCCTAAACCCCTCAAATTCGTGACTAAGCAGAGAGGACAAGGTAAACTTCACTGCAGAACCCATGTTCCTCTCCGTAAACATCAGACGGCCACGTGTCTTACACTTCTGGCGGCTTCTGGTGGAGGTGAAAGCCTGGGAGACCTCACCAAGAGTCCTTGCTGAACCACAAGACAGAGACCGGACTTCAAAAAAGCAAGATACAAATTTACATGTGGGAAGAAAAGATATCATAGTAATCTCTGAACATGATCGTTTTCTTCCAGGCGCTTCTTCACCCAAACTTGAACATTGGGCCCTATCTAATAAAATGAAATTCAAGTGAGGTTCTACATTTAGGCAAGAAAAAACAAATGTATAGATATAGCATAGGTGGTACCTCGTTCAATAGTAGCATGAGAGGGATCTCGGAGTCCTAGTGGACAATCACTTAAATAGGAGCCAGCCGTGTGCTGCAGCTGCCAAAAAAGCCAACACAGTGCTGGGCTGCATTAACAGAGGGAGAGAATCAAGATCACGGGAAGTATTAATACCACTTTACAAGGCCTTGGTAAGGCCACACTTGGAATACTGCATCCAGTTTTGGTCACCACGATGTAAAAAAGGTGCTGAGACTCTAGAAAGAGTACAGAGAAGAGCAACAAAGATGATTAGAGGACTGGAGGCGAAAACATATAAGGAACGGTTGTTGTAATTGGGTATGTCTAGTTTAATGAAGAGAAGGACTGGGGGTGACAGGATAGCAGTGTTCCAATATCTCAGGGGCTGCCCCAAAGAAGGAGTCAAGCCATTCTCCAAAGCACCTGAAGGCAGGACAAGAAGCAATGGGTGAAAACTAATCAAGGAGAGAAGCAACCTAGAACTAAGGAGAAACTTCCTGACAGTGAGGACAATTAACCAGTGGAACCACCTGCCTCCAGAAGCGGTGAATGCTCCAACACTGGAAGTTTTTAAGAAGAGACTGGACAGCCATTTGTCCGAAATGGTATAGGGTTTCCTGCCTGAGCAGGGAGTTGGACTAGATGACCTCCAAGGTCCCTTCCAACTATTCTATTCTATTCTATTCTATTCTATTCTATTCTATTCTATTCTATTCTATTCTATTCTATTCTATATTTCGTTCCCTATCCTATCCTATCCTATCCTATTCACTAGAAAACACCACCAGTGCTAGGGAACACCATCACATCTCACCTAGTTGGGTAATAAAAGGTCTAAAGGAAAACAAGCACAGAGAGCACCAAAGACCCCACCATTAAGCCCTGAGCTATAAATATTATCCTTTAAAGATATCATGACACAGAAATGATTAATGAGTTTGGCGAGATGAGAACCTGACAGTGATTGGAGAAGATTCCTTGAAGAATTGCATCCATTTCTCCATGTCCAGCTAGGAAGGAGGTAAACATGAAAAATTGGAAATAAGATAACCTTTATTGTCATTTTTTTTTTTTACTGTGGGCACAAAGGCACACATCAAAAATGAAATTGAGTTGCCCGCTCTCAAAGTGAAACCCATACATGACGCACACCTAAACATACTATATACAACGTATGTATAGACCCACACCCCTACATATACGTAACAAATAAATATTAAATACTGTGCATCTTGAATATATAATGGAAGGAACCTGGCAGTAGCCCTAAATTTATATAATCTCTCTTCTATTTGTTTGATTTTTTTACTTCTGGGTTTCAAGAGATTGAAAAGATGACCTACCAGCAAGAGTGGAGCAAACAAATTGTTCTCTGTACAGGTTATCCTTGACTTATAACAGTACATTAAGTCAGGGGTCCCCAACCCCCGGTCCGTGGGCCAGTACCGGGCCACGGCATTGCAGCAACCGGTCCACACAAACAAGCAAAGCCCCATTTGTGTGATGCAGACAAGACACAAAACCACGCACGCTCCGGTCTGTGGAAAAACCTTTCTCCACGGAACTGGTCCCTGGTGCTGAAAAGATTGGGGACCTCTGGTTTAGAGTCTCCTGCTTGAGCAGGGGGTTGGACTAGAAGAAGGGTCCCCAATTCCCGGGCTGTGGACCGGTACCGGGCCGCAACATGCCAGCAACCGGTCCACACGAACAAGCAAAGCCCCATCCGTGGGATGCAGGCAGCACACAAAACCACACACCCACCGGTCCACGGAGAAACATCTCTCCACGGAACCGGTCCCTGGTGCCCAAAAGGTTGGGGACCTCTGCATGAAGTGACCATTCCATGTTACGACACCGAAAAAAAAGTGACTTATGACTGTCTTTCACACTTAAGACCCTTGCAACATTCCCACGGTCACGTGACCAAAATTCAGATATTTGGCAACTGGCTCTAATTTATGACGGTTGCAATGCCCTGGCTTCGTGGGGTCCCCCCCTTGATAAACCTCCGAGAAGCAAAGTCCATAGGGGGGAAGCCATATTCTCTTAACAACCGTGTTACTAAATGAACTGCAGGGATCCACTTAACAACGGTGGCAAGAAAGGTCGTAAAATGGTCTCACTTAGCGAAGGAAATTTTGGGCTCCACTGTGGCCGTAAGTCAAGGACTACATTTTAATCTGAGGTGGCAAGTTGAACTTTTGAAACAAGGACGGAGAACGATCTGGAACTTCTACACCCGTGTCTCAAAAAAAAGATCCAAAACCCAGCGGGGCCGACCAAGCCTCGTGACCCAAAGCTGACTGGCAAATATTTATATAAATCTATCAACAGATCCATCGGTTGCCCTTCCGAGAATGCTCACAAGGCAGCAGAGATTTAAAATAGCACAGCAGTGCTGTAAAACATCCATGTTCAAATAAGATGCGCGACTGGGGAACAAACAGTGCGAAACCAATAAACTAAAACTGAATCGTAAACCAAGCCCAAGAAAATATAACTGGCTTTATTACCCGACCCATTTAAAATCAGATTGGCCCGTTTTCAGCTATGGAAGGAAAGCTAGGTTGAAAAAGAAGAACATCAGACGTTCTCCAGCTATAGGTTGATGCTATCTTTCTTTCTCTTTGACTTTTAGTCAGGTGTACGTTTTGCGATCATCCTATTTCGATTTTATTCCGAGATCTGAAATGGAAATCAGCTGTCAAATAGTTTTGAATATTCTTATGGGTGAACATTCTCCAAAGCCCCTGAAGGCAGGACAAGAAGCAATGGAGGGAAACTAACCAAGGAGAGAAGCAACCTAGAACTAAGGAGAAATTTTCCTGAGAGTGAGGACAATTGACCAGTGGAACAACCTGCCTCCAGAAGTGGTGAATGCTCCAACACTGGAAGTTTTTAAGAAGAGACTGGACGGCCATTTGTCCGGAATGGTATTGGGTTTCCTGCCTGAGCAGGGGGTTGGACTAGATGACCTCCAAGGTCCCTTCCAACAACATCATCATCATCATCATCATCATCATCATCGCACAGTCAGCCAGATGTTCAGACTGGATTTGGCATTTTGTCTACGTATCGAG
>NW_015388672.1:42394-52394 GCF_001527695.2 Protobothrops mucrosquamatus | reverse complement strand
TTTTTTTCCTTCTCCTTCTTTCCTTCCTTTCTTCCACTTTTCTTTTTTTTTCTTTCTCTTTTCTTTTTCTTTCTTTCTTTTTAATTCTTTTTCTTTCTCTCCTTCCTTCCTTCCTTCTGCAGCGAAGGCTCTTCGCTCAGTCAGCTGGCTGCTTCCAAAGACTAAGAGTCACAGCTAAGGAAGACTTTAGGACTTTGCTCACTTGGGACACAGGGGTGTGAGAAATTGGCACAGGGGCACTTGGGGGGGTGGAGATATGAACATGGTATATTGGTTTATTTCTTTTCTCCTTTTCTCCCTTAGAGTGACCTGTTTTATTCAACTCTACCTAAATCAGGGTTTGCTTAGTATGGGGGCGCCATGTAATTTTTTCTTTAATAAACGAACAAAAGGATGGATGGATGGATGGATGGATGGAAGGAAGGAAGGAAGGAAGGAAGGAAGGAAGGAAGGAAGGAAGGAAGGAAGGAAGGAAGGAGAGGTATATGGAGATTCACAATCATCCAGGTCATGGTTCTCCCAAATGTGCTTTTTCCCAAAAGCAACTGGATTTTCTTGTTCTTTTTTTTTTCCTTGAAAACATTTTGCTTCTCATCCATCCAATAAGCTTCTTTAGTTCTAACTCTTGAACGAGAAGCTCCTTGGATGAGAAGCGAAATGTTTTTTTTTTCTAAGCAAAAACCAAGAAAGTCAAGTTATGTTTTGGAAAAGCGTCTTTTGGGATGGAACTAGAACCACCCAGTTCTGGGCCTTATAACTCTTTAATAAAAACTTGAGTTAGGTGCCATCCTCCAGACTGTCAAACTCCAGAAATCTTTTGCTCCATAAAACAGGGTTTGTGCAAAAAGGAAGTAGCTTTTATTCACAGCTTTTGTATCGGAATTGTTCTACGTAATATGTCTTTTATTCTTCGATTATTCACAGAAACTCTTCCAGGAGCTATCAAAGGTTTTCCACTAATAAAGCATCATTAAATACACACACACCCAGAGACAGTCACTTATCCTTATTCTTCTAGCCAAATATCATCAGCCATGTGATGCAACCATTAAAAGAAAATTCTATGTTATTACAGTAAAGGATTGTTATAATGCTTTCTCTTTGGTGTATCTCATCAACGCTCAAGAGTAACTCATTTCTCCCCTTCAAAATCGCAGAGTCAATATCCTCTATTTAAAAATGTCATGTATGATCAGGTATTAAACGTGGCCACCTAATACAAAACCGTAGGCGAATTATCGGTAAGCCTTGACTTACAATCATCCGTTTAGTGACCGTTTGAAACGGGGCTGAAAAAGTGATCTGCAAATGGTCCTCGCGCTTACGACCACTGCAGCATCCCCATGGGTCATGTGATCAAAATTCAGGCGCCTGGAAACTGACGTGTATTTATGCCAGTTGCACATCCCCCCGGGGTCATCCGATCCCCACTTACAACCTTCCAATCCTCCAAAGTTAATGGGGGAGGCCTGATTTGTTTAATGACAGCACGGTTCCCTTAACAATTGTAGTGATTTGTTTAACAACTCTGGCAAAAAGCAGGTTTGAGTATGCCTCGCTTAACAACCAGTGGAAATTCTGCTTAGCAGTGGAAATTTGGGTTCCCATTCTGATCCTATGTTGCGGACTGCCTGTGGTCAGATCCAGGTATGGCCTGATTCACACGTACTTGTGTTTTCTAGTTCTGACCATTCGTATTCTGCCCTTCCATAAGAGGTAACGTGTTAGTTTGTGTTGTTGTTGTTTTTTATCCGTAAGCTTTGTAAAATGTAATGAAATTATTTGAAGTGAGGGAAGGAAGGGAGGGAGGTCAAATGGGAGGAAGGAAGGGAAGGGAAGGGAAGGGAAGGGAAGGGAAGGGAAGGGAAGGGAAGGGAAAGAAAGAAAGAAAGAAAGAAAGAAAGAAAGAAAGAAAGAAAGAAAGAAAGAAAGAAAGAAAGAAAGAAAGAAAGAAAGAAAGAAAGAAAGAAAGAAAGGGGAATGGAGGTCAAATGGGAGAAAGAGAAAGAGAAAGAGAAGGAAGGAAGGAAGGAAGGAAGGAAGGAAGGAAGGAAGGAAGGAAGGAAGGAAGGAAGGAAGGAAGATAGGGAAGTCAGGTCAATTGGGAGGAAGAGAGTGAGGTAAAGAAAGAGGGAGGGAGGGAGGGAAGGAAGGAAGGAAAGAGGGAGGGAACGAGGGAGGGAGAGAAAAGAAGAATAAGGAGGAGGAGGAAAAGAAGAAAGAACGAAAGAAAGAAAGAAAGAAAGATGGGGAAGGCAGGTCAAATGGGAGGAAGAAAGTGAGGTAAAGGAAGAGAGAGAGAGAAGGAAGGAAGGAAGGAAAGAGGGAGAAAGAGGGAGAAGGAGGAGGAGGAGGAGGAAAGAGGAGGGAAGGGAAGGTCCTCGGGATAGACAGTGACGAGGAACCCTTGAAGGTGAAGGAGAAGTCAACGTTGACCCCCTCTTGTCCACCTAGAAGCAATCACCATATCGAGGGACGGAGGGGCACCGTTTCCTAAGACCTCCCTGTTCCATCAGTCCTGCTCCCCTCCCCTTCCCAATGGTGCCTCAGCCCCCTCCCTACTAGGGGAATTATCTCTCAGCTGTGATCACCTTAATTAGAGCATCTGCAGCGGAGTCCAAATTAAACCAGAGGAGCATATATGTAAATCTTCCTTGGCACGTTTCCCCTACAGGGGCAGGTGGTAAAAGGAAAATCTTCACGAAAAGGATCGATGTAATTTCCTAAAATTACTACACGTCCAGGAGCGGCACGTCAGGGGGAAAAGGAAGAAATTAAGGCAGGCATCTACTCCCTTAACCTCCTCTCCCAAGTGCCCCCCACCCATCCGCCCCCCACCCCCAGATATGAAGGAAACTCCCAAGTGGAACCATCCATCTTTCATTTGCGCTGGGAAGACGGTTGAGCCGCTGAAGACAGATAACCACGTCCTGAACATTGCAAATTCCTGTTCGACTTTGCACCCGCCTCGCATCCAGTCCTTCTTCTAGAAAAGACAACCAGGCTAAGCCACTTTGGGGTAGTGGTTTAAGGCACCAGGTCAGAAAGCGGGAGACGGTGAGTTCTAGTCCAGCTCTAGCCATGAAAGCCAGCTGGGTGACTTTCGGCCAATCACCAGGAGACAGTGAATTCTAGTCCCGCCTTAGGCATGAAAGCCAGCTGGGTGACTTTGGGCCAATCACCAGGAGACGGAGAGTTCTAGTCCCGCCTTAGGCATGAAAGCTGTCTGGATGACTTTGGGCCAATCACCAGGAGACTGAGAGTTCTAGTCCCGCCTTAGGCATGAAAACCAGCTGGGTGACTTTCGGCCAATCACCAGGAGACAGTGAGTTCTAGTCCCGCCTTAGGCATGAAAGCCAGCTGGGTGACTTTGGTCCAATCATCAAGAGACTGAGAGTTCTAGTCCCGCCTTAGGCATGAAAGCCGGCTGGATGACTTTAGACCAATCACCAGGAGACTGAGAGTTCTAGTCCCGCCTTAGGCATGAAAGCTGTCTAGATGACTTTAGGCCAATCACCATGAGACAATGAGTTCTAGTCCCACCTTAGCCATGAAAGCCAGCTGGGTGACTGTCGGCCAATCACCAGGAGACGGTGAGTTCTAGTCCTGCCCTAGGCACGAAAATCGGATGGATGACTTTGGGCAGGTCATTCTCAGCCCAACCTACCTCACAGAGTTGTTGTTGTGGGGAAAAGAGGAGGAGGGAGGTGTGTTGGCATATGTTCGCCATTGAATTTGTAAAATAATAAACGAACCGTTGGAAGTCGAGGACCTTCACGAGGGCCAAGCGCGGAGGCTGTTTTGCTCGGCTGGGCCAATTTGGAGATTTGCAACCGACCCGACACTTTTAAAATTGCCTCGGCTCCCTTTCTCTCTCCCCCCCCCCACATAAACACACACTTTTTTTTCCCCCTGCAACACCCAACAGGCGCAGGAATTAAACAAGGCTGGCCATATGCCGAGCTTCACTTGTTCCCGGCTGCTCCTTGCCATCTGGCCTCTTTGATTAAAGGGGGGGGGGAAATGGGAGGGGGGAGAAGGTGGAAATGGAACAAGATAAAGTTGGAAACAAACGGAATCATAATCTCAAAAAAGAAGAAAAAAGGAGGAGAAGGAGGAGGAAGAAGAGGAGAGGACGAAGAGGCGACGGAGAGAAAATGCTCCTGTTTTTTCCATCAGCTCCTTGGCCAATTTAACCCAAACAGAGTCCTGTTTGTTTAACCTGCTCGGGGAGATCGGCTCGGACCTCGATGGTTCTTTTTGGTAAAGAGGCCAAGAGTTCCTTCCCCAGAACAAGGATCCTCCCACAGCGATGATTCTGGCCAGATGGAGAAGCCGGGCTGGGTTTCCCTTTCCCTCCACCGAAGCCCACCAAAGGACAAGGTCTCCCCTGAAAGAAGGGTTTTCCAAGGGACGGGAATTGGGCAGGAACCCTAGGGAAGGCATTATTATTATTATTATTATTATTATTATTATTATTATTATTATTATTATTATTATTAATCATTGCACAGTCAGCCAGATGTTCAGACTGGATTTGGCATTTTTGTCTACCTATTGAGTCCTTCCCAAGGACCTGGGATAGGCAGATGTGGATGTTTGATGGTATTGCAAATATCGTCGCAGGATGGAAGCAGTTCCTAGTAAGCCCGCCTTTTGCAATTGACTGATGGCGAATTTGTCAATGCCGATGATGGTGTCCAAGTGGTGCTCCAGTTGTTTTGGGATTGCACCCAAGGCGCCTATTACTATTGGTACCACCCTTGCTTGCCTTTGCCACAGTCTTTCTATTTCTATTTGTAGGTCTTTGTATTTTGTTCTCTTCTCCAGTTCTTTCTCGTCTATTCTGCTGTCTCCAGGCTCTGCCACGTCTACTATCCAGACATTTTTGTCTTTCTTATCGACAATTGTTAAGTCCGGGGTGTTATGTGGCAGGTGCTTGTCTGTTTGAATTCTGAAGTCCCAGAGCAGTTTAACTTTATCATTTTCTATGACTTTCTCTATTTTATGATCCCACCAGTTCTTGCTTACAGGCAAATGATATTTCTTGCAGATCTTCCAATGCACCATTGTGGCTACTTTGTCATGCCGCTGCTTGTAGTCAGTCTGTGCGATCTTCTTGCAGCAGCTTACCAGGTGGTCCACTGTTTCTTCAGCGTCTTTGCATAGGCGGCACTTACTGTCTGTTGCTGTCTTCTCAATTTTGATGTTGTTGTTGTTGTTGTTGTTGTTGTTGTTGTTGTTGTTATTATTATTATTATTATTATTATTATTATTTTACTACTACTACTACTATTATTATTATTCTCTTTTCTTCACCTAGTGGGGTGCCCTGCCTGCCCATGTTTCATTTATACATCCGCAACTACAAGCCTGTGAACGGCAAAACCATTCAGCGTTTTAATGCTTCTAGTGCTGAAGGAGAACATGGAACAAGTCATGCTCCATTCCCAAAACAACATCTTCATCCTAAAGTGGATTAACAGGGCCTCAAAAATAAGAGGTATCACTTTTTCCAGACGTGCATAGGCAAATGAGCTAAAGCTATAATTTTGAGGGGAAAGGGGAAGCGAAGCCAAAAGTGATGTTTCCACGCAACAAAATAAGGATTTTGTTGATTGGGGGGACTTTTCAGGGAAATGAAAAGATCCTGAATAAGGCTGCTGGCGGCCAGCTTAAGACTTAGTGGGAAAATCTGGCAACTTCCTTCAGAGGGACCTAGATTCTGTCGAGGTTTTTGCGTGGGGCTGGCATTGGGAAAAAGTGCCCCCTGTGTACACTGAGAATTATTTTTCTTTCTGATCAATTCTCCTGAAGGAAGGGCACAGCTGAGGACTGGGGCGAAGAGATGGAGATTTGCACAAATTGGGCATGGATGCTTCCCCATGCCAGTTAAAGAGGGGGGGGGGGAAAGCGGAGTGGAAAAAGAAGATAATAAAACAAGAGGAAAATGATTAGGAATTTGGAGAGGGAGGTGAGGGGAAGGGAGAGAAGGAGAGGGAGGGACGGAAAGAGAAAGGGGGGACGAGAAGGAGAGAGATGGAGGGAGCAGGAGTGAGAGAGGGAGAGAAAGAGAGAAGGAGGAAGGGAGAAGCAGAGAAGGAGAGGATGGGACAGATGGGAGAGAAGGAGAGAAGGAGGGAGAGGAGATGGAGAGAAAGAGGGATGGAGGGAGAGGGAGAAGGAGAGGAAGAGAAAAGAGAAAGGGAGGGAGGGAGGAGAGTAAGGAAGGCAGACAGAAAAGAGAGAAGAATGATAAGGAAATGGAAGGAGGGAAGGAGAAAGTGAAAGAGAGGGGAGGGAGGGACCGAGAAAGGGAGAGAGAAGGAAAGGGAGGAAGGGAGAGAGAGGGAAAGAAGGAGAGGAAAGAGACAGAGAGGGGAGGGAGAAGGAAGGAAGACAGGGAAAGAAGGGAGGAGGAGATGGAGGAGGAGGACGACGAAGGGAGACAGAGGGGAAAGAAGGAGAGGAAGAAGAGAAGAGGAGAAGGAGGGAGAAGGAGAAGGAGGAAGGGAGACAGGGAAAGAAGGAGAGGAAAGAGACAGAGGGGGGAGGGAGAAGGAAGGAAGACAGGGAAAGAAGGGAGGAGGAGGGAGAGGGAGGAGGAGGAGGAGGAGGAAGGGAGACAGAGGGGAAAGAAGGAGAGGAAGAAGAGAAGAGGAGAAGGAGGGAGAAGGAGGAAGGGAGACAGGGAAAGAAGGAGAGGAAAGAGACAGAGGGGGGAGGGAGAAGGAAGGAAGACAGGGAAAGAAGGGCGAGGAAAAGGAGGGAGATGGAGAAGGAGAGGGAGGAAGGGAGACAGAGGGGAAAGAAGGAAAGGAAGGAGAGGAGAAGGAAGGAGAAGGAGGAAGGGAGACAGGGAAAGAAAGAGAGGAAAGAGACAGAGGGGGAGGGAGAAGGAAGGAAGACAGGGAAAGAAGGGAGAGGAAAAGGAGGGAGATGGAGAAGGAGAGGGAGGAAGGGAGACAGAGGGGAAAGAAGGAAAGGAAGGAGAGGAGAAGGAAGGCGAAGGAGGAAAGGAGACAGAGGGGAAAGAAGGGAGAGGAGAAGGAAGGAAGAGAGGGAGAGAGAGAGAGAGAGACAGAAAGAGAGAGAAAAGCAACCAAGCCAATCTTTGGCCCGGGCTTCTGCGAATTTTCACACCCGTCCTCCCGAAGGGAAACCGAGACAAACGCGGAAGAACAGCAGCCAGCTGCCTTTGCCTCCCCCCTCTGGAGGGTGCCTCGAGTCGAGAGGCGGGGAAAATGGCCGCCAAAATCCCCTCGGATCCCAGCTCGGCCCTCCTTCCCACCACTAACCCGGCAGCTGCACGTTCACACATTCCCTGGGGGGGGGGGACCCTCCAGCAAACCAGAGAGCGAGCCGGAGCAGGTGCTGCTCCATCTCCCCGTGGAACCAGCAGAGGAGGAAAGGAGGGGAAGGGGGGGGGTCTTCCCAGGCAAGGGAGGGTTGGTGGCCTGACTGCAAATGATGTCACGGCCCATCGGGGTTGTGGCCCCCCGCCCCGTAAATGAGGCGCTGTGAAATCAACGGCACGGCTTCCCAGCTGGGGAGGACCTAGCCAGGTCCTCCCCAGCTGGGAAGCCGTGCCGTTGATTTCACGGCGCCCCGACGGCCGTGACACCGGGAAGACCGAGGGGTGGATGAGGGCTGTGGACGGAGGAGGGTTAAGGGCCTTCGCCCTGGAAAAAAATCACCTTTTCTTCCTTGGCAGAATAATTCCTCGTTTTGGAGGGGGGAGAAGGAGGAAGGGGGCGGCATGCTTTGCAAATGTTTAGGCCGGATGCTTCCCAAAAGGTGCTGCTAAGGATCATGTCCAGGTTAAGGAGACCTTGGCTGGTGGTGTGACATCTGGCCAATGGAAGAGAGCATTGGCAGCTCAGGGGGGGGGGGACTCCTGAGTCCATGGGGCACTCTGAGCTTGGTTGTCTGCCTGCAGACGTTTCTTAACCCGACTAGGTAACGCCCTCAGGGCTGGAAGGGACTGGGGTTTGCAGAAGGAGGGAGAGAGGGAGAGACAGAGAGAGAGAGGAGGAGGAGGAGGAGGAGGAGGAGGAGGAGGAGGACGACGACGACGACTGTGCGGTCCTTGGTGCTCTCTGAGCTTGGTGATTTTCTTGCAGACATTTCATGACCCAGCTAGGTAGCATCATCAGTGCTAGAAGGAAGGGGGGATTATGGGGAGGAGGACTGTGGGGTCCTTGGTGCTCTCTGAGCTTGGTGGTTTTCTTGCAGACATTTCATGACCCAGCTAGGGAACATCATCAGTGCTAGAAGGGACTGGGGTTTGAAAGGAGGAGGAGGAGGAGGAGGAGGAGGAGGAGGAAGACAATTGTGGGATCTGAGCTTGATGGTTTTCTTTTTTCCCCCCAAGTTTTTTATTAATTTTCCAATATTACATTTACATATTTGAAAAGTAGCGTGGCGGTTGAGCACCGTAATTCCATTACATTTGAATATCATCAGTACAAATCTCAAAATATTACAAGAACTAATTCCCTCTCTTTCCCCCATAAGATCTACTGTCGTATTCAGCTCAATACAGTCCTTATTTCTATCAATCAAACAAAAAATACCTTTCTAGTATTCATCAAGAAATGGAATTGATGCTGAATTTGATAACTGCTGCGAGATTATTAATAGCTCAATGTTGGAAAACGGATTGTTTGCCTACTATAGAAGATTGGGCATTTAAAGTTTCAAATTTAGCAGAAATGGCTAAGATTTCAGCCTATGTGAAGGATTACTCACAAGAAAGATATATATTGGTTTGGAGAAGATGGATAGATTANGGAGGAGGAGGAGGAGGAGGAGGAGGAGGGCAACAACTGTGGGGTCCTTGGTGCTCTCTTGGTGGTTTTCTTGCAGACATTTCATGACCCAGCCAGGTAGCATCATCAGTGCTAGAAGGAAGGGGGGGTTATGGGGAGAAGGAGGAGGACTGTGGGGTCCTTGGTGCTCTCTGAGCTTGGTGGTTTTCTTGCAGACATTTCATGACCCAGCCAGGTAGCATCATCAGTGCTAGAAGGAAGGGGGGATTATGTGGAGGAGGAGTGTGGGGTCCTTGGTGCTCTCTGACCTTGGTGGTTTTCTTGCAGACATTTCATGACCCAGCTAGAAAACATCATCAGTGCTAGAAGGGACTGGGGTTTGAAAGGAGGAGGAGGAGGAGGAGGAGGAGGAGGAGAACTGTGGGATCTGAGCTTGATGGTTTTCTTTTTTTTTCCCCCAAGTTTTTTATTAATTTTCCAATATTACATTTACATATTTGAAAAGTAGCGTGGCGGTTGAGCACCGTAATTCCATTACATTTGAATATCATCAGTACAAATCTCAAAATATTACAAGAACTAATTCCCTCTCTTTCCCCCATAAGATCTACTGTCGTATTCAGATCAATACAGTCCTTATTCTATCAATCAAACAAAAAAATACCTTTCTAGTATTCATCAATAACCTTCAGTCTATACATATCTTAATTAATTTGACATTCCATCTTTTAGAGAATAACCTAATAAGTTTTTCTTAACTTTAATTTCGCACGGTTATTTAAATTTTACGTTTAACCTTTACCATTTCCGGATTTTAAATGATCCCAATTTCTCAGTCTCCTATCTCATATTTAGGGCTAATAATTTTTTTTTCTTTTCCTCTTTCTACTTCCTTCCTTCCCAGAAAAAGAGAAAAATAAATAAATAAATAAACCACGCTTGATGGGTTTCTTGCAGATGTTTCATGCCCCAACTAGGGAACATCTAGTGCTGGAAGGGACTTGGGTTTGCAGAGAGAGAGAGGAAGAGGAAGAGGAAGAGGAAGAGAAAAAAAAAGAGAGAGAGAGAAAGAGAGAGAGAGCGAGAGAGAGAAAGAGAGAGAAAGAGAGAGAGAGAAAGAGAAAAAGAAAGAGAGGAGAAAGAAAGAGAGGAAGAGAGGAAGAGGAAGAGAGAGAGAGAGAGAGAGAAAGAGGAAGAGAGAGAGAGAGGAAGAGAGAGAGGAAGAGAGA
>NW_015388672.1:27141-41302 GCF_001527695.2 Protobothrops mucrosquamatus | reverse complement strand
CACTAACAAAGCAAGCCACTGGTATAGAGACAGAGAGCAAAGCCACTCCCTTCTAAACGCTGATGATGTTACCTAGTTGGGTGATGAAATGTCTGCACGAAAGCAAGCTCAGAGAACACCAAGGACCCCAAGTAAATAAGACAGATATGCAACAAGTACAATCACTATTCTTCATGCCATCAAAATGAACTAGTCTCCCTGCGGATCACCCAACAGCCATTGCTGATCTTCTGACCCACATAAAAAGTTCAAGCAAGACTACACTGGACCCTCAGAATAACAGCATTGGAAGGGACCTTGGAGGTCTTCTAGTCCAGCCCCCTGCTCAAGCAGGCGACCCTATACCATCTCAGACAAATGATTGCCCACTCTCTTCTCTCTTCTTAAAAAGCCTCCAGTGATGGAGCGCCCACACACACAACCTCTGGAGGCAGCTTGTTCCACTGATTCATTGTTCTAACTGTCAGGAAACTTCTCCTTAGTTCTAGGTTGCTTCTCTCTTTGGTTAGTTTCCATCAATCAATGAGTTTCCCTGGGATAGAATAGAATAGGGACCTTGGAGGTCTTGTAGTCCTGCCCCCTGCTTAAGCAGGAGAACCTATACCATTTCAGACAAGTGACTGTCTAGTCTCGTCTTAAAAACTTCCAGTGATGGAGCGCCCATGATTTCTGAAGGCAACTTCTGTTCCACTGGTTAATTGTCCTCCCTGTTAGGAAGTTTCTCCTTAATTCCAGGTTGCTTCTCTCTTTGGTCAGTTTCCAACCCTTGTTTCTCGTCCTTCCTTCTGGTGCTTTGGAGAACAACATGACCCCATCTGCCTTGTGGCAGCCCCTCAAATACTGGAACGCTGCTATCATGTCGCCTGTTTCTTCTCTTCTTTAGACTAGTCAAACCCAAGTCCCGCAGCCGTTCTTTGTATGTTTCTGAATATTTCTGAATATTTCTGAAAAGTTAAAAGCTGCTGCTGCTGCTGGAATTCCAAAAGCACCTTTCCGGAGTCACCTGTGCGCAAGTTGGACAACCACGTCAGTAAACGAACAAATTCTGTGTGGTCCACAAACCATTCGGCCTCTTCTTCAAAACATTTTGGCTCTTACAAGCTGGATGTCAACGCTGCAAATACTGTATATTCTTGCCTTGACAATATGCAGAACTGTCTGGTATTTTTAGGGATAATGCGGAGGAGAAGAGGGTGGGGGAAAAAGCCCGGGAAAGAAAGAGGAAGGAAACCTTTGACCTTCACTTTCGTGAGAATAATAATAATAATAATAATAATAATAATAATAATAATAATAATAATAATAATAATAATAATAAAGTTGGAAGGGACCTTGGAGGTCATCTAGTCCAACCCCCTGCTCAGGCAGGAAACCCTATACCATTTCGGACAAATGGCTGTCCAGTTTCTTCTTAAAAACGTCCAGAATCTTCTAGTGGAGTGAAGTCCCACTGACCCGCTGAACTTATCAACTTGACCCATTGGATATTTAATTTTCTGCAGTTTTCTCCATCAACGAACCTCCAGATATAGATGTTTAGACGGGCAGGAAACGGTCCCTTCCTGTTGACATTTCTGACTCTCTTTTTATTGGCGTCAATCAAGAAAGGTTGGTTTAGAGCAGGGACATTTTGGTGAAAGTCTCCTGACTCATCTTTCCCTTGAAGCTGAGCATTGAAGGAGATCAGAACAAGAGATGTTTAGAGAGATTAGGGTGACACACACACACACCAATGCACATAGAGCAGACATGTCAAACACAAGGCCTGGGGGCCGGATGCGGCCCTTGAAGTGGTTTCATGTGGCCCGCGAAGCCATCCTGGAAACAGTGAGGGAACGGCCCCTGCTGCCTTGGCCCTGGCCCAGGCCGGTCGGGAGCCAATGTACAATTTTGTGGTGGCCATTTATGCCGAAACGCATTCAGTCTTAGCTCCACAAGGCCATCTGGAAACAGCGAGGAACCAGCCCCTGCCGTCGGCCCCGGCCCCTGGGTGCATGCTGGGGAGGGGTCACCCTTTGTGAGGAATGAAGAAATGGACCATGCCTTGGCGCTTGAGCTTGCCCGGTCCCACCCCCTTCTGCCAGAGACCCTCAGATCTGTCCCACTCCTGCCCAGGCCCCCACAGGCACCCTTGACGCGAACGATGTAGAGCTGGCCATGCCCACCCAGTAGGCCACACCCACTCCATCAACGCCCACCCAGTCGGATGCACCCACCCTGGCCGCACCCCCCCCCCCGAGGGCAACCACAATGCTGATGCGGCCCTCAGTGAAATTGAGTTTGACACCCATGACACAGAGGCACAAAGCCCTGGATGAAATTTCTTCCGTGCAAGGTGCTTAAACAGCGTTGAGTGGGAGAGACAAGAGAGTTTATGCTAATGGGCAAAACCCCCACACGCGAACGATAAAAACGAGATGTTTTCAGCAAATTTAGTGAAGCGGGCGCAAAGCCAGGCTTCCTTCCACCTCTCTGCTCTGCTATGATCTCATGAACATTCAGCCTTCCAGGCTTAAAAGACAGATGCTATTTCCCAACCACTGGATTTCGACAGCGCTGGGCAAATTCAACGCGGGGAGGAACATCCTGCTGCTGAACCGCCTAAGAACCACTGCCTGGCTTCTAAACCAGGAATCCCCAACCCCTGGTCCGTGGACCGGTAGTGGGCCACGGCATGCCAGCAACCAGGCCGCACAAACAAGCAATACCCCATCCGCGGGATGCAGGCAGCACAGAAAATCCATGCTCTGTCCGGTACATGGAAAAACCTCTCTCCACGGAACCGGTCCCTGGTGCCCAAAAGGTTGGGGACCTCTGTTGTAAGGCAAGGGTCTCCAACCCCTGGTATGTGGACCGGTACCGGGCCGCAGTACGCCAGCAAGCGGTCCGCACAAACAAGCAAAGCCTCATCCATGGGATGCAGGCAGCACAGACAATCCACGCCCTGTCCGGTACACGGAAAAACCTCTCTCCACGGAACCGGTCCCTGGTGCCCAAAAGGTTGGGGACCTCTGTTGTAAGGCAAGGGTCTCCAACCCCTGGTATGTGGACCGGTGCCGGGCCGTAACATGCCAGCAACCAGGCCGCACAAACAAGCAAAGCCCCACCCGTGGGATGCAGGCAGCACAGACAATCCACACCCTGTCCGGTACACGGAAAAACCTCTCTCCACGAAACCGGTCCCTGGTGCCCAAAAGGTTGTGGACCTCTGCTCTAAACCATGTGGTTTTCCTAGACCTGGGAGATACGCTCCCGAGGAAAAAGGGGATGGAAGGAAGTCAACTCCTTGTCGGTTTGTCCTCGGCCTATAAAGGGGGAGAACGAGGTCTCCAGCTAGGATCCAGCTCACAAGGAACAAGGCTTTAAATGGTTTTAGGTTTGGTCTAACGGCCAAGGCACCAGGGTAGAAAGGGAGAGACCGTGAGTACAAGTCCCAGCTTAGCCAGCTGGGTGACTTTGTGCCAATCATCAGGAGATAGTGAGTTCTAGTCCCACCATAGCCATGAAAGCCAGCTGGATGACCTTGGGCCAATCACCAGGAGCCAGTGAGTTCTAGTCCCACCATAGCCATGAAAGACAACTGGGTGAACTTGGGCCAATCACCAGGAGATAGTGAGTTCTAGTCCCACTTTATGCATGAAAGCCAGCTGGGTGACTTTGGGCCAATCACCAGAAGCCACTGAGTTCTAGTCCTATCTTAGCCAAGAAAGCCAGCTGGGTGACCCTGGGCCAATCACCAGGAGCCAGTGAGTTCTAGTCCCACCTTAGCCATGAAAGCCAACTGGATGACTTTGGACCAATCACCAGGAGACTGTGAGTTCTAGTCCCACCATAGCCATGAAAGCCAACTGGGTGACCTTGGGCCAATCACCAGGAGCCAGTGAGTTCTAGTCCCACCTTAGCCATGAAAGCCAACTGGGTGACTTTGGACCAATCACCAGGAGACTGTGAGTTCTAGTCCCACCATAGCCATGAAAGCCAACTGGGTGACCTTGGGCCAATCACCAGGAGCCAGTGAGTTCTAGTCCCACCTTAACCATGAAAGCCAACTGGGTGACCTTGGGCCAATCACCAGGAGCCAGTTAGTTCTAGTCCCACCTTAGTCATGAAAGCCAGCTGGGTGACTTTGGACCAATCACCAGGAGACTGTGAGTTCTAGTCCCACCTTTCTCCATATAACCGGTCCCTGGTACCCAAAAGATTGGGGACCTCTGGTATAGGGTTTTCTGCTTGAGCAAGGTGTTGGACTAGACGACCTCCAAGGTCCCTTCCAATTTTGTTATTCTGTGATAAAATTTCCGACCACATCGCTTCAACGGGAAATTCCAGGTTCCCAAATCCGTAGCGTCTTCTTGTTGGCTTCTTGGGTGTTCTGAGTTTGCTAGCATGTCGGCAGATGTTAAAAGAGGTTTAAGCCAAATTGGCTCAGGGAAAGAAAATGTTTGAAATAAACAATGTTGGTTAATTTGGATTTATTTCCCCAACTGGTGTCCCATCTCTTTCCTTCCGATTCAGTCTGCAATCTGCCTACCTACCTAACAGGTAATCAGAAATATAGATTTCTTATTATCAATCAGGACAAAAAAAAAAAAACAACCCACACCCCAAAGCTAAATTTGCCACTTATCTGCCACCTATTCTTCTGCCTGTCAGCGTCCAGGAAATATTTCAATTCCAGCTGTTTGCTGGCTATTAAAATGCTCTTGCTTTAACCTTTGATCTTCTCCAAGCCTAATCCCTTGCATTCAAATCCTGGCAAGCACAAAATGATCTCGGGGCAACTTGGGAAGGAAGTTCTTCTTGGTTTTAGTGGCTTCAGATGAAGGATTGGGTCAAGGGGTGTCTCCTGGCCCGCCCTCACAGTTCCATCAGATCCCACAAAGGATCAGCGGGGATCTGTTGGCAGGTTCCAAAAGAACAAAGCCAGAAGTCGCCCCCCCCCCCGCGTAGAAAAATAAGTTATTCTTTTATGAAAAGAAACTTCAAGTGAGAAGAAACTGAGAGTCAGTAAAGTTAAACCACGTTCTTGCTAAAACCAAGATTGGAGGCTAAAACATACAAGGAACGGTTGCTGGAATTGGGTATGTCTAGTTTAACGAAGAGAAGGACGAGGGGGGACATGATAGCAGTCTTCCTGTATCTCAGGGGCTGCCCCAAAGAAGAGGGAGTCAAGCTATTCTCCAAAGCCCCTGAAGGCAGGACAAGAAGCAACGGATGGAAACTAATCAAGGAGAGAAGCAATCTAGAACTAAGGAGAAACTTCCTGACAGTGAGAACCATTAACCAGTGGAACTACCTGCCTCCAGAAGCGGTGAATGCTCCATCACTGGAAGTTTTTAAGAAGGGACTGGACAGCCATTTGTCCGAAATGGTATAGGGTTTCCTGCCTGAACAGGGGGTTGGACTAGATGACCTTCAAGGTCCCTTCCAACTTTGCTATTATTATTATTATTATTATTATTATTATTATTATTATTATTATTATTATATTATTATTATTATTAAGTCACTCAAATGGGATGATAAGGAGACTATATCCTGAATTTTAGATTTAAAAAAAACAACAACCGCTGAGTTTTGTGCGCACACGGAAACCTATTCGCCAAGGAGGACATTTTGCAAAAATAAAAATTGTGTCTGCCTCAACTGAGAAACAACTGAGATACACTAAAACCACGTCTGTGGCTGAAGCCAGGAAAACTCAAAACGCGACGATAAGGATATCATGTTCCGAATTCGGGTGGAAAAAAAAGCTGCTGAATTTTGCACGCACACAAAAAAGACGATTTCATCATCAAGGAAGGCTCTGCAAAAGATGGAAGACGTGAAACGGAGGAATGCCGGGATAATGTAGCGTTGACCTCAACCATCTGGAGACGCCACCACCAACTACCTCCAGCTTGTTGAAAGGTAACATCTGCAGATGGTTCAGGAGGCTTCCGGTTCTGCTAGTAGCTTCGATTACGACCATTTTAAAAGCTGAGCGGGACCAGACCCGTTTTTTACAAACGACATGCGTCGTGTTGCGGCAGCAGGCACAATGCACAGTTTGAAAACCAAGAAGGGGTGGGTGTTATTTGTCGTCACCCTTTCCAGGTCCAATTAAAAATGGCGATTTATGATTCACGAAGGACTATCTGGTCTGGGACCAAGCTAGTTAAAAGACAACGTATTCCCACATGAAAAATGTGGGTTAGACAACATCACCACCAGATGGATTCGTAGCTGGGTGACCGGCCGTACTCAGCGTGTGGTCCTCAATGGAACCGCATCTACATGGAGGGAAGTTTGTAGTGGGGTACCCCAGGGCTCTGTTCTGGGCCCAGTGCTCTTCAACATCTTCATCAACGATTTGGATGAGGGGATAGATGGGGAACTTATCAAAATTGCAGATGACACCAAGCTGGCAGGAATAGCCAACACTCCAGAAGACAGGCTTAGGATACAGGAGGATCTGGACAGACTTGAACACTGGGCACTATCTAACAAAATGAAATTCAATGGTGAAAAAAGTAAGGTTCTACATTTAGGCAAGAAAACCCAAATGCACAAGTATAGTATAGTATAGGGCAGTGGTTCTCAACCTGTGGGTCGGGACCCCATTTGGGGTCGATCGACCATTTCATGGGGGTCGCCAAGGCTGTCCGCCATTTTTTTTGTCCGCCATTTTTTCCCCTTTTCCGGCGGGTGCCTTACCTCCCTTGGGCTGGGCCAGCTGGTGGTCGGCCTGCTCCGTCTCTGCCGCTTGCCAGCTACGCCTTGGCCGGCGCAGGGGGCGGAACCATGCATGCACGGCGCTCCCGGGCAGGGAAAGTCCTCGACTTACGACCGGTTGGGGTCGCGGCATTAAAAAGGTTGAGAACCACTGGTATAGGGGGTACCTTGCTCAATAGTAGCAACTATGAGAGGGATCTCGGAGTCCTAGTGGACAATCACTTAGATATGAGCCAGCAGTGTGCTTCAGCTGCCAAAAAAGCCAACACAGTGCTAGGCTGCATTAACAGAGAGATAGAATCAAGATCACATGAAGTGTTAATACCACTTTATAATGCCTTGATAAGGCCACACTTGGAATCCTGCATCCAGTTTTGGTCACCACAATGTAAAAAAGACATTGAGACTCTAGAAAGAGTACAGAGAAGAGCAACAAAGATGATTAGGGGACTGGAGGCTAAAACATATAAGGAACGGTTGCTGGAATTGGGTATGTTCAGTTTAATGAAGAGAAGGACGAGGGGGGACATGATAGCAGCCTTCAAGTATCTCAGGGGCTGCCCCAAAGAAGAGGGAGTCAAGCTCTTCCCCAAAGCACCTGAAGGTAGGACAAGATATTCTCAAAGTCTCGTCTCATCCCGGACATTCTTTTTTTTTTTTTTTGAACTGTTATTGTCTGGCAGACGGCACAGGATATAATAAAAACAAAGACAAATAGGCGGGAAAATAGTTTTTATTTATCCCAGAGCTGTAACCATATTAAATACCACTGTGTAGTGCAACACTGAAGTGCAATATTAGGGGCAGCGCAATGGTGAATAGAATGTGAAGGATGCGGGTATACAATGTATGTTCTTATTTGTGGTTTTTACTTGTGTGTAGTGTGCGCAACTTAATTTCGTTGTGAGTTACACAATGACAATAATTCTATTCCATTCCACATTTTCTATTCTGTTCTGTTCCATTCTGGTTCATTCCATTCCATTCAATTTATTCCATTCCATTCCATATATTCTATTCTATTCTATTCTATTCTATTCTATTCTATTCTATTCTATTCTATTCTATTCTATTCTATTCCATTCCATTCCATTCCATTCCATTCTACTCTATTCTATTCAATTCCATTTGATTCCATTCCATATTTTCTATTCTATTCCATTCCATATTTTCTATTCTATTCTATTCTATTCTATTCTATTCTATGCCATGCCATGCCATGCCATATTTTCTATTCTATTCTATTCTATTCTATATACAAATATATATACATACAGTGTATATCTATCTCTATCTCTCTATCTTTCTATCTACCTACTTACCTCTCTCTCTCTCTCTCTCTCTCTTTCTCTACACACATATATGTATACACACACACACACACACACATATGGGGGGGGGGAGTTGACCTTTCATTCACATGGGCAGATTAAATGTTTGCAATGACATTTGGAATCCCAAGGCAGCTTGCCTCCTCTGTTAGCCGGCTATCCCATCTAATTAATTACCCTTCGCTTTTC
Source organism: Protobothrops mucrosquamatus (assembly GCF_001527695.2). Lineage (NCBI taxonomy): Eukaryota > Metazoa > Chordata > Lepidosauria > Squamata > Viperidae > Protobothrops > Protobothrops mucrosquamatus. The sequence continues at coordinate 33,068 of NW_015388672.1, read as the reverse complement.
GCTCATCAGAAGCTGCCTTCCCGTTCCCCACCCCCCCAGTCCCCAATCCCAACGAGTATTGTATAGGTTAAATCATGTTTAAGCAACTACACAGATAGTAGGTCAGTCCTGCCCTTTTTGTCTCGGCTGGAAACCGTTGGCTGGTTTCTCATTGTGACAAAACCCGCCTGCTGGTCTCCCAGCCGGTGAGGTGGAAAGCGTCTCCCTCTACCTGGGCGAACCACCTCGTTATTTTTGTTTAAAACACTTATATAACAGTGCGCCATTTTTGTGCGCCGTAACTCTGGGTGGCTTACAAAGATCAGAAACGACAGTAAGAAGCACAAAAACCATCACACTCAGACAGAAAAAAATATTGAGGCCTCCATAAATCAACACACTCCCTCCCTCACATCCTTTTGGTCTCCGTGATATAAAAAAAAGATGTTGAGACTCTGGAAAGAGTGCGGAGAAGAGCAGCAAAGATGATTAGGGGGCTGGAGGCCAAAACATACGAAGAACGGTTGTAGGAATTGGGTATGTCTAGTCTAGTGCAAGGGTCTTCAAACATGGCCCTTTTATGACTCGTGGACTTCAACTCCCAGAATTCCTGAGCCAGCATGGCTCAGCTTGGAAACCGCTCCCTTTCCCCTCAGCATGGCTGGCTCAGGAATTCTGGGAGTTGAAGTCCACGAGTCATAAAAGGGCCAAGTTTGAAGACCCCTACCCTAGGCCTAGAGTCTAGTTCAGGGGTAGGCAACCTTGGCTCTTTTATGACTGGTGGACTTCAACTCCCAGAATTCCTCAGCCAGCATGGCTCAGCTTGGAAACCTCTCCCATTCCCCTCAGCATGGCTGGCTCAGGAATTCTGGGAGTTGAAGTCCACGAGTCATAAAAGGGCCAAGTTTGAAGACCCCTACCCTAGGCCTAGAGTCTAGTTCAGGGGTAGGCAACCTTGGCTCTTTTATGACTGGTGGACTTCAACTCCCAGAATTCCTCAGCCAGCATGGCTCAGCTTGGAAACCTCTCCCGTTCCCCTCAGCATGGCTGGCTCAGGAATTCTGGGAGTTGAAGTCCACGAGTCATAAAAGGGCCAAGTCTGAAGACCCCTACCCTAGGCCTAGAGTCTAGTTCAGGGGTAGGCCACCTTGGCTCTTTTATGACTGGTGGACTTCAACTCCCAGAATTCCTCAGCCAGCATGGCTCAGCTTGGAAACCTCTCCCTTTCCCCTCAGCATGGCTGGCTCAGGAATTCTGGGAGTTGAAGTCCACGAGTCATAAAAGAGCCAAGGCTGCCTACCTCTGGACTAGACATACAGAGGTCCCACAACTGTACATTGTACAATTTAGCCTCCAGATCCCAAATCATCTTTGCTGCTATTCTCAGCATTTTTTTGGTATCGTGGTAACCAGAACTGGATGCAACATTCCAAGTGTATAAAGTGATATTGTCACTTCTTGTGATATTGATGCTATCCTCCTGTTGATGCAGCCCAGGACTGTGTAGTAAGGGTGCATCGTGTGTGTGTGTGGGGGGGGGGGGGGGGTTGACACAGAATTGTTCTACTTAAGTTCCAAACTAGATGCAAAATTGGACAAGCTACTTTTGTGGGGTGTCCTGCTGCCCATTTTGAAGTTCTGGTGGTACCATCAAAGGAGGGTGAAAGGAACAGGAGCTACCCCTCTCCTTTTGGGATTTATGTCCATTTTCCACCCTCTTAGTTTCAGAGTAGGCCGCCACATCCACTACCACGATTATATAAAATTTGCTATTAGACTCAAAAAGTGTGGGTGGTCTAAAAAGAGACACTCAAAGGGTTATCCTTTGAAGGATAAACTAAACCATTGTTTTGCAGATAGAAAATCTCAGATCTTCTATTTGGCACTAATCTCAAAGGTAGGAATATCCAAACTTGCCTTAATAACCAACATTCTCCGTCAAAAACCTCAAAATCTTCTGCAACCTTTCAAAACACCTGCTGCATATCAGAAATGACAAACACACAAGGTTGTAACACTGTTTTGGTCACACTTGTTTCATCTTACATAAATCTAATCCTTACTTTGGTGGTGAACCACACGTCGTTCTTACTTACAGCCACCACTGAGTCCAAAATTTCTGTTGTTCAGTGAGCTTTGCCCCGTTTTGTGACTTTTCTTCCCACACAGTTGTTAAGTAGTAGTAGTAGTAACTGTGAGAGGGATCTCAGAGTACTAGTAGACAATCACTTAAATACGAGCCAGCCGTGTGCTACAGCTGCCAAAAAAGCCAACACAGTGCTAGGCTGCATTAACAGAGGGATAGAATCAAGATCACGTGAAGTATTAATACCACTTTACAATGCCTTGGTAAGGCCACACTTGGAATACGGCATCCAGTTTTGGTCTCCACGATGTAAAAAAGATGTTGACACTCTGGAAAGAGTACAGAGAAGAGCAACAAAGATGATCAGGGGACTGGAGGCTGAAACATATAAGGAACGGTTGCTGGAATTGGGTATATCTAGTTTAATGAAGAGAAGGACGAGGGGGGACATGATAGCAGCGTTCCAATATCTCAGGGGCTGCCCCAAAGACGAGGGAGTCAAGCTATTCTCCAAAGCGCCTGAAGGCAGGACAAGAAGCAACAGATGGAAACTAATCAAGGAGAGAAGCAACCTAGAACTAAGGAGAAACTTCCTAACAGTGAGAACGATTAACCAGTGGAACCACCTGCCTCCAGAAGCAGTGAATGCTCCAACACTGGAAGTTTTTAAGAAGAGACTGGACAGCCATTTGTCTGAAATGGAATAGGGTTTCCTGCCTGAGCAGGGGGTTGGACTAGATGACCTCCAAGGTCCCTTCTAACTTTTTATTATTATTATTATTATTATTATTATTATTATTATTATTATTATTATTATTATTATTATTATTATTATTAATTATTAGGTCCTTGAAAACACATTAAAAATATTTGATGATCTGAAGAAGAATCTTAAACTAGACTTCTGTGGTGCCACTCTGTACTCATACAGCACATTTAACCAAACTAAGGCAGCCAAATTAAGTCATTTCCTAAGTTTGCACATAAACCCTCCAATGGCTTAAGTTTGCTTAACATGCTAAGCTACTAAAGACCTAACCGACACTGAAAACCAATCCAACTTTACACACTGTACAAACCCAGGCACTAAAATCTTTAACTGGATTACGGGTGTTGTACAAACAAGGCCTGTGGATAGGAAGAAAGTGTTTGTACATATGTTTGTTCTGCTTTTATTTTTTGAACAGAGATATCTCGTCCGGTCCCTTCTGTCCTTGCCCTTGTAACACAGCCCTTAATCCAACCTTACAATCAGGTGAGACCAATAGAGCAGAATATCTGTAACTTTGTAGGGTTGAACTATACGGTTCTCAATACTCTTTGAGCTTGGTTGTTTTCTTGTAGACGTCTCATGACCCAACTATGTAACATCATCAGTGCTCTGAGGAGAGCTAGGCCACGCAACCAAAACTGGTTGGCCCCGCTTTGCGCCTGAAACGAAAATCCCAAACCAGCTAGAAAGAACTGGTGGACTTCAACTCCCAGAATTCCTCAGTTGGCCATTTTGATGAAACTGCAGGCTTGGATCCAGACCAGGGGTCTTCCAACTTGGCCCTTTGATGACTGGTGGACTTCAACTCCCAGAATTCCTCAGTCGGCCATTTTGATGAAACTGCGGGCTTGGATCCAGACCAGGGGTCTTCCAACTGGGCCCTTTGATGACTGCTGGACTTCAACTCCCAGAATTCCTCAGCCAGGCACGCTGGCTGAGGAATTCTGGGAGTTGAAGTCCACAAGTCTTAAAGTGGCCAAGTTTGAAGACCCCTGCTTTAAAACCTTCCCTTGTAGTTTAACAGGCCTTAGAGCAATGAAGATTGAAAAACATGAGCTGATCCATGTTGATTTTCCCACAATGTCATCTAGCTAGAGGATATAGGATTATGATAAAAAAATAAAAGATGTTGAGACCCTAGAAAAGAGTGCAGAGAACAGCAACCAAGATGATAAAGGGTTTGAAGGCTAAATCATAGGATGAACAGCTAAGGGAAGTAGATCGGTCTAGTCCAGGGGTAGGCAACCTTAGCTCTTTTATGACTCGTGGACTTCAACTCCCAGAATTCCTGAGCCAGCATGGCTCAGCTTGGAATCCTCTCCCTTTCCCCTCAGCATGGCTGGCTCAGGAATTCTGGGAGTTGAAGTTCACCAGTCATAAAAGAGCCAAGGTTGCCTACCCCTGTCCTAGACAAATGATTTTCAGCCTAACACAATCACTGCTAAGAAACAGACACCTTCTTGAACTTGAGAAGTCAACAGGGATCTCTCATCTCTGGAAATCTGACTTTCCGATGTGTTTCATCCCATATTTCACGCCCGTCTTCAAGCATCCCATCACCCTTGCTTTCTTCGATAAACATCATCCAATCTTCGAGCTTACGAGAGACATCAAAACAGAAAATATTCTCTGTGTGCTGGGTAATTATAATAATTATTTTGTACCCTAACAATTACTTCTTGCTCAGATGGATGAAAGGAAAAAAAGGCATCTGAATTGCTTCCCTACTGAAAGCATCATTTATTTATTATTATTTTTTAAGGTGCTGTTTGTGTGTGACCTTTGATGCAAATTTTCCAACCCTTAGCAGCTGTTTACAGCCCGCAAACGGGAGTCTCACTGAGTTTTCTTCAACCAGATTTATTGAAGGGAAAAGTAATTCAGTTACAGCAATTCTTCCCAACTTGATCTGTTAATTCTAGCACCTACTTTACACATCTAAGAATATTAAGGCAAAACTTGCTTAGCAGAATAAAAGAAGGGACCTCGGAGGTCTTCTAGTCCAACCCCCTGCTCAAGCAGAAGACCTTGTACCATTCCAGAAAAATGGCTGTCCAATCTCTCCTTAAAAACCTCCAGTGATGGAGCATCTCTGAAGGCAAGCCGTTCCACGGAATAATTTTTCTTACGGTCACTAAATTTCTCCTTAGTTAGAGGTTGGATCACTCCTTGATTAGTTTTCATCCGTTATTTCTTGTCCTGCCTGCTGATGCTTTGGACTAAGAAATGAAATTTGCTCCAATCCAAATGCCTCTTTCCATCCTATCCCTTCCGCATATATCTCACATCCTGTCAGTTGAAAGTGTTACATGCAGCCGAAGGCCTGGAGATTAAAACATAAGAAGAATGGCTATGGGACTTGGGTTTGGCTAGCCTAAAGAAAAGAAGAAATAGGAGAGACACGATAGCAGTGTTCCAGTATTTGAGGGGCTGCCACAAAGAGGAGCAGGGGGTCACATTATTCACCAAAGCACCAGAGGGAAGGACGAGAAACCATGGTTGGAAAATGATCAAGGAGAGAAGCAACTCAGGAGAAACTTTCTGACAGTGAGGACAATCAACCAGTGGAACAGCTTGCCACCAGAAGTCATGGGCGCTCCATCACTGGAGATTTTTTAAGAAGAGACTAGACATTCACCTGTCTGAGACAGTATAGGTTCTCCTGCTTGAGCAGGGGGCTGGACTAGAAGACCTCCAAGGTCCCTCCCAGCTCTATTTTATTCTACTCCTTATCTACCATCCCTACTTCCTAATTTAATGCCTTGGATGAAATCTAGAAATTCATTTGCTCTGATATAAAAATCAGTCAGCTGCGGTATTCTACAGCCCAATGAGCAGCTTTCCTGTCTTTTGTTTTGCTAAAAAAACAAACAAAAAAAACCAGATTAACTGGAGACCAACCATGGCGTGGGATTAAGACATGACATTATGGGCTTAAGAACCAGAAGTCAGATTCTCACCGATGGGTTAGAAAAAGCTTCCTAATTCTAACAGGAGTTGTGGAACCAATGACCCAATGGAGTGGCCGACGTCTCTTTTCTCAGAGGGTTGAGAAAATATTTACAGACACACACACACACACACACACCA
>NW_015388672.1:0-26374 GCF_001527695.2 Protobothrops mucrosquamatus | reverse complement strand
GGATGGATGGATGGATGGATGGATGGATGGATGGATGGATGGAGATAGATAGATAGATAGATAGATAGATAGATAGATAGATAGATAAACAGAGATAGAGATATGGATGGATAGATAGATAGACAGACAGACAGATAGATAGATAGATGATATACAGATAGATAGAGAGAAAGAAAGATAAATGATAGATAGATAAATATAGATATAGATGATATAGATATAGATATAGATATAGATATAGAGGATGGATGGATGGATGGATGGATGGATGGATAGAGATAGATAGATAGATAGATAGATAGATAGATAGATAGATAGATAGATAGATAGATAGATAGATAGATAGATAGATAGATAGATAGATAGATAGATAGATAGATAGATATAATTTCCTCCATCAAGGAAAAAAGTAGAGACTGTTAAATCAATTCCTTTATCCAAAGAAGAGAATACATTTAATTTTGTTACTCTTTGGATAACACTTCCGGATTTTGTACTCGTGATGGGGGGAAAAAATGAAATTTTGTTTTTGTTTTTCTTCATTAGGTACGTTTGTTGTTATGGAAATGGCTAGCATATATAATATGGTATAAAAATAAAAAGTTGAGGTTGTAATGTTATTATTTTCTACTGTGTCAAAGAGACTCGGGAAGTCAATGCCTTTTCCCCCACCTTTTTCCATTTCTACCTCACATTTTTCTCTTCTTCCCTTTTTCCTTCCCCCCGTTTTGCATTACTTTTTATTTTCCTTCGTAACTTATGTTTTGATAGATTAATTTTAAAAAACAAAACGAAGCACACAAAACAACTAGGTAGAAAAGAACGAAGTAAAGAGGGGGTATCTCCAACTTGAGGGATGGGGTTTTTTGCAAAGGATATACAAACCGGCATGTGGGGAAAACTTGCAAAACCTACAACTGGGCGACAAAGGTCACACATAATTTAAAAGAAAGAAACTTGATCATTCAAAAGGTCAACCCTACACAGAGGCCCAGTAGCAGATGCCTCCGTAGCTACAAGCCTATTACAAAGCACTTGTAAGACACAACGCAAGCAAGCTCCCAACCGGTCCCACAGGAATCACGAACAGCTGAAGGATGTTCATTCCCACAACTGTCAAAACCCTAAAGAGCAAAGATAATGGCTGACTTCCATCTTCCAAAATCCCCTCAAAGCTTGCAACAAGAGCCCCGAGCCAAACCAGGGTTGAACCAGGCGAGGCCCAGCGCAGATTGCCCCAAACCTGAGTCTGGAAATAAATAAGATATGTTGCCAAGAATGGACATCACAAACATGAAAATAATCATTACGACAGTCCAGACCCTGCAATTAGCTCAAAATTCCGGCAGCCAAGAAATTAAAAGACGCTTGCTCCTGGGGAGGAAAGCTATGGCAAATCTAGACAGCGTACTCAAAAGCAGAGACATCACCCTGCCAACAAAAGTGTGTATAGTCAAGGCCATGGTTTTCCCAGTGGCAATGTATGGCTGTGAAAGTTGGACCATAAGAAAGGCTGAGCGCCGAAGAATTTTGAGGCCTTTGAACTATGGTGCTGGAGAAGACTCCTGCGAGTCCCCTGGACTGCAAGGTGATCAAACCGGTCAGTCCTAGAGGAGATCAACCCCGACTGCTCTTTAGAAGGCCAGATCGTGAAGTGGAAACTCAAATATTTTGGCCACCTAATGAGAAGGAAGGACTCCCTGGAGAAGAGCCTGATGCTGGGAAAGATGGAGGGCAATAGAAGAAGGGGACGACAGAGAAGGAGGTGGCTGGATGGAGACACTGAAGCAGGAGGCGTGAGCTTCAATGGACTCCAGAAGATGGTAGAGGACAGGAAGGCCTGGAGGAACCTTGTCCATGGGGTCGCGATGGGTCGGACACGACTTCACAACTAACAACAACTTGTTTCATGTCTTTGGGGGGTTTAAGAAACTGGATGCTCTCTCAGGAGGTATCTGAGAGAGTCAGATACTTGACAGAAGAGTCTTCTCGTTCAGGGGCACCATGGCTGCAGAACCCCAAAGTGCTTTTTCATAAGGCAACTGGACTTGCATTATTATGGTTATAGCTGGTTGCACAGTCAGCCAGATGTTTAGACTGGATTTAGCGTTTTTATCCACTTATGGAGTCCCCAAAGGTGCTTTTTTCAAGAGGCAACTGGACTTTCCTGTTTTTCTTTGAAGACGTTTCGCTTCTTATCCCAGAAGCTTCTTCAGCTCTGACTGGATGGTGAGGAATGGAAGGATTTATACTCCTTGCAGACAGCTGGTCATTTGCCTTCTTTTAGAGAGTCGTTGAGGCCACTTGGAGGTTTATCTGTGTCCTCAGGGTCACCTGTGTACTGCAAAGGGGTGTGGACCTTAAGACACAGGTAAACCTCCAAATGGCCTCAATGACGCTCTAAAACAGGGGTCTTCAAACTTGGCCCTTTTATGACTTGTGGACTTCAACTCCCAGAATTCCTCAGCCAGCATGCCTGTCTGAGGAATTCTGGGAGTTGAAGTCCACCAGTCATAAAAGGGCCACATTTGAAGACCCCTGACATAATGTGAGGGGGAAATAATGCTAACTCAGAAAGAGCTAAACCGGTGTTTCTCTCCGTGGCCAAGATTTATTCTGATCCTGGAATCCTTATTTTCAAATCAGCAAAGCCAAAGAGGAAACTGAAATCCATTCACAGAGGCCCAATATAAACAAGGAGTTGGCAGCTTTTCTTTGAAAAGGTGAAGCTAAATTTCCACCCACCTCCGGTTTGGACTTGGAAAAATCAATTACGACTGCTCCTCGACTTACGACCACAATCGAACCCAAACTTTCTGTCGCTAAGCGAGGCTTACACGAGTTTTGGCCCGGTTTACGACTGTTCTTGACCCGGTTGTTAAATGGATCTGCGGAGTTGCTAAATTAGCAACACGGTCGTTAAATGAATCCGGCTTCCCCATCGGCTTGGCTTGTCAGAAGGTCGCCAAAGGGGATCACAGGACCCCCGGGGACACTGCAAACGTCCTAAATACGAATCGGTTGCCAAGCGTCCGAATTTTGAACACAGGACCGTGGGGAAAGCTGCAGCGAGTCGCAAGCGTGAACAACGGTCCTAAGTCACTTTTTTTCACCGGTCGCTAAGCAAACTTTTGTAAGTCGAGGACCACGTACAGAAGCAGAATTTAATTAGGTGGTCCCCAAATTTGATCTCAGCGAGAGATGAGATGCAGGATGGCTACTGAACGGGGATGTTATACGGGAAAGAGGGGAGAAATCTGCCTTCTGCCTTTAAGGATATTAAAAACTTCGGTTTTTAATTTATTTATTTTGGAAACGGGGGAGGGGATGGAGAAGTTGAAGCTGCTTCCCCTAGCTGAGGACAGCAGCTGCGACGCGGCCGGCTGGCCGGCCTGATGGATGGATGGATGGATGGATGGATGGATGGATGGATGGCAGGGAATCGAATTCGAGACACGGCGAAGAAGGATAAAGGGAGCGACTTTTCCACAGGGAGCGAGGAGACACAATGCGAGGCCTTCAAGGGGAAAAAATAATAATAATTAAAAAGAAAAAAAGAGAGAGAGAAAAACCTTTGCAAACACACTGGCCCGATTTGAGTTTGTTTTTTTTTTTCCTTTAGGAACAAAAGAGAAAAAGCCTGCAAGAAAAAACACACACACACAAAAAAAAGAGAAAAAGCAACAGAACGAGAGAAAGAAAGCCAGAGAGGAGCAGATGGTTTTTTCCATACATATGCAGGAGTAGGGATGAGAAAGGGGGTGGGGTGGGGAGAAGAGAAAAGAGGGGTGCTCCCGTGATTCAAACAACGGGGCTGGGGGTGGGATGGGACCGAAGCAGGCATGGTGGGGTCGCCCCTCGCCCGGCGTTTGCACAAAGGGCCATTAAGGCGCCTTGAATGAATAGGCCGCTCAATGTGGCGAGAGGGTGCAGCTGCCGTTTTTTCTAAGAAACGGCGCTTCACGCCTTACCGCAACGCAACCGCGTGAGGGGAAAAATTATTCCAGATAAACAGATAAGACAAGTAATCAGGGGGAAATTTAAAAAAAAAAAAAAAGCAAGCCGGATTGTGCAAAGAGACGGCAGCGTCAGAAATCAGCTATCGCCCACCCACCCGACTCTCAAAACACAATCAACGGAGGATGAGAAAAGAGAGGGAAAACTGGGGCCTGCTTGCTAATTGACGCTTGTGTGTTTCTGTCTGTGTGTGGGGGGGGGTTGTGGAGGTGTGTGCTTGAAAAAGAAACCTCTCCCTTTTCCCCCTGGAAAGAAAAAGGCGTTCGCAAACAGCGGGGTGAGAAGAAAATAAACAGCCTGCTTATGAGGGGGAGAATTTCCAGGATGTTACGGGGTTTTTTTTCCCTCAAAAACCTACCCTAACAAAATGCAAAGGCTGCTTGTGAATGACAGACGACCGCAAACACAACAAATGGGGGTCGGTCTTATTGGGGTGTGCGTTTGGGGTTTTATTTTTTGTTTGTTGGTTTGTTTGTTTCCCCCTCCAGAGAGACGGGTAGATTTGACTTCTGTCGAAAGAAAAATCCAAATATTCACAGCCTGAGTGGGATAAACAAGCACGTTTGATTTGAACAAACAATTAAAACAAACAACGCAAAACTCTTCCAAGCGGATTGAGTTAAAGGATCAGGGTCCAAGTTAAGATGGAGAGGGGGATTAATACACCGCATTTGGCCGCAGGGATTTGCATGGGATGACACCGTAGTAGCTGTGACCCGTAGTAATAACGTGCTTGTGTTTTCACAAGTATTCCTCAGTCGAGGAAGATGTTGTCGGAATGTACTTTAGATTAGTCTTAGAGTAGAGGGTTGGACTAGAAGACCTCCAAGGTCCCTTCCAACTCTACTCTGAATTAAATTGAATTAGCCACGTTCCTTCAAAGAGGTGGACGCTTTGTGAGTCGATCACAATCAACTGAATCCAGGTTGCACCCGTTTGGAAGTTTCAGTCATGAAAATGGTTTTGTTGATACAGACAGTTCTCGATTTACGACCACAATAGACCCCCAAATTTATGTCGTTAAGCGAGAACAGTTTTGAAGTGAACAGTTGCCCCGTTTTATGACCTTTCCTGCCAAAGGGAAGGAAAGGGAGGGAGGAAAAGAAGGAATTAAAGAAGGAAGGCAACAGAAGGAAGAAAGAAGTGAAAAGAAAGAGGGAGAAGGAAGGAAGGAATTAAAGAAGGAAAAGGAAGGAGGAAGGAAGGAATGAAAAGAAAGAGGGGGAAGGGAGAGAGGGAGGGAAGGAAAGAGGAAAAGAGGGAAAAAGGGAAGGGGAGGAGGGGAGGGAGGAAGGAAGGAAGGAAGGAAGGAAGGAAGGAAGGAAGGAAGGAAGGAAGGAAGGAAGGAAGGATCTCTCTCTCTCGAGTTTTCTGGAGGAAAGACAGGATCTAAAAAAACAAAACAAATGAACATCAGATCATCTCCCTACCTTATTCGTACCACACTGGCTGGATTTTTCCAAGCAAAATAATCATCTTGAGACTCAAAAGACTTCAAAACTCTCCTAACCACCTATTTATTGTTCCTCGTCTCAGGTCTTGCTGGAAGCTTCGGCAAGCAACTCATTAGAAGCCCAAACCCTGCTTTTGTAGGTTGTTAGGTCAGGAAATTACAGATGCGCTACAACTTCAAACAACAGATTTAGGCAGCGCCTGCTCGTAAATCCCAAGGAAGGTTCTTCAGAGCCGGCTCACCGGGATACAGGTCTGTCTGCATTCCCGCTGTAAATCTGTGTCAAAGAGCTTTTACAACCTCAGCCCTCCTCAAACGCTTCCAGCTCCGACTACCAGCAAACTTTGGCTGAGAAACCATGCGCTTGGAAATCAAATGAAGGTGGATTGTTTTTTTAAGACATGCATTTGATTAGATTTAGATCCTGCCTTGATTTCGCACAACATCAGGCGGTGTACATCATGTACTCTCTGATATTCTCAACAACTACCAGATGGACTGGGCTGAGAGAGAAGGATTAGCTCTCAGAGTCACCCAACCGGCTTTCACGCCTAAGCCGGGACTAGAACTCCCAGTCTCCTGGTGATTGGACCAAATTCACCCAGACAGCTTTCATGCCTAAGCAGGGACTAGAACTCACAGTCTCCTGGTGATGATTCAAAGCCACCTAAGTAGATTTCATGTCTAAAGCAGGACTATAACTCATCATCTCCTAGTGATTGCACCAAATTCACCCAGACAGCTTTCATGCCTAAGCCAGGACTAGACCTCACAGTCTCCTGCTGATGATTCAAAGTAGCTTTTACGCCTAAAGCGGGACTATAACTCACCATCTCCTAGTGATTGGGTCAAAGTCACCCAGATGGCTTTCATGCCTAAGGCAGGACTAAAGTCATCATCTCCCGCTGATGGTCCAAAGCCATTCAGAAGACTTTCATCCTGACTTTCATCCCAAGGCGGAACTAGAGCTCACGGTCTCCTGGTTTCTAAAACAGCCCCTTCGCCACTCCACCAAACTGGTGGAGTTCAATCTCACTCCTTCGCTGTGCAAATCTCCCACTCCTTGTAAGCAGACAAAATGTTTTCCAGCTTGTTGAAAAAAACAGTCACCACTTTTGAAGGCGGCCAGCAGAACCCGCCCGGGGAGCTTCCTTTGAATGCAAACCAAACCGTAACCCTCCAAAGTTTATACGGGAATTTGAGCTCTGACCTAATCTGAACTCCTTCAAGATATTCCCTCAGAAGCTGCAAGAGATATTTGCCCTTTCCAGAACAGATCCAGAGCTCCTTATCTCCAGCAGATAACCCTAGGCACGCTTGCAAGATGCTTAAAAACATGAATTTTCCATTCATTCCCTGGAGCAGCAAATTGGGCAAGGCGAAGGAGAATTTGGGAAAGGCTGCTTTTTGGTGAAAAAGGTTTCCTTAGAGAGAAGACGGGAATGTGGGAAAGTAAATGAAAGAAAGGAGGAACGAAGAGACTGACAGCTTCTGCACCAAGGCTTCCCGAGCTTTGCCTGAAAAGGTATATAGGGTTTCCTGCCTGAGCAGGGGGTTGGACTAGAGGACCTCCAAGGTCCCTTCCAACTCTATTTTGATTGATTGATTGAATTATCACCTTGAAGATGTTCAACTGAACTGGCCACCGATGAATCCACTCTGCAACTATTCTATTCTATTCTATTCTATTCTATTCTATTCTATTCTATTCTATTCTATTCTAGACTAGACTAGACTAGACTAGACTAGACTAGACTAGACTAGATTCCAATTTCTATTCTATTCTATATTCCAGTATCTGTTATGTTCTATTTGGATCTGTTCTATTCCGTTCAGTTCCGTTCTGTTCCATTCCATTCCATTCCATATATTGTATTGTATTGTATTGTATTGTATTGTATTGTATTGTATTGTATTGTATTGTATTGTATTGTATTGTATTGTATTGTATTGTGTTCTGTTCTGTTCTGTTCTGTTCTGTTCTATTCTATTCTTCTATTCCATCCCATCCCATCCCATCCTATCCTGTTAGATAAGATGTGTGGACTTCAACTCCCAGAATGCCCCAGCCAGCCAACACTGTCTTAAAGTTCTATACAGAGTCCAAAACTTGCTTTATCTTCCTGTTCTTCTCCAACCAGGTGCTCTCCAGATGCAGTGGATTATAATTCTCAGGATGCAAAATTCACCATGCTACTTTTTTTTTCTTTAAAACAAAAACAAAAAACAGGTCTCCGTGCCCCAACCTCAAACAAACGGCTTTTAAAGGTTGCTTACTCCGGTAAATCGCCAGATTTCCTTGGAAGTTCCCTTTCTCATGGTGTTGTTCGCTTGAGGTTATAGCATCCTTTCTGGGACAAGCACTCAATTGCTCATTTCCTGTTGAATTCTGCTTGAAAAAAAAGGGTTGAAGTAGGGCAGCCTCTGTTTTTGTGGGTAAATTCTGACTTTTTGTGCGTAGGTCACCTTTCCAGGCCTTGTGGGAAAAAAGCAAAGGAGCCCAACAGGAATGTAATATTCTCCCAAAGTGTAGAATGTAATAGTCCACCAAAGCAGGGGTCTTCAAACTTGGCAACTTTAAGACTTGAGGACTTCAACTCCCAGAATTCCTCAGTCAGCCATTTTTATGAAACTGCGGGCTTGGATCCAGACCAGGGGTCTTCAAACCTGGCCCTTTTATGACTGGTGGACTTCAACTCCCAGAATTCCTCAGTCGGCCATTTTGATGAAACTGCGGGCTTGGATCCAGACCAGGGGTCTTCAAACTTGGCCCTTTTATGACTGGTGGACTTCAACTCCCAGATTTCCTCAGTCGGCCATTTTGATGAAACTGCGGGACTGGATCCAGACCAGGGGTCTTCAAACTTGGCCCTTTTATGACTGGTGGACTTCAACTCCCAGAATTCCTAAGTTGGCCATTTTGATGAAACTGCGGGATTGGATCCACACCAGGGGTCTTCAAACCTGGCCCTTTTATGACTGGTGGACTTCAACTCCCAGAATTCCTCAGTCGGCCATTTTGATGAAACTGCGGGCTTGGATCCAGACCAGGGGTCTTCAAACCTGGCCCTTTTATGACTGGTGGACTTCAACTCCCAGAATTCCTCAGCCAGCATGCCTGGCTGAGGAATTCTGGGAGTTGAAGTCCACCAGTCATAAAAGGGCCAAGTTTGGAGACCCCCTGCACCAAAGTGTGGTTGAAAATAAATATCTCTCAGCAGCTGATGTGGTTTTCACTTCGTTCTTTCTTAGCCCAAGAATCTATCATTCTAACAATCTGATCCTTGCCCTAATTCTGCCCGTACAGGTAGTCCTCGAGTTACAAAGCTTCGTTTAGTGACCGTTTCAAAGTTACAACGGCACCGAGAAATGTGACTTATGACTGTTTTTCACAGTTACGACCTTGGCAGCATCCCTGGGATCAAAGTGCAGGTGCTTGGCAACTGACTCCTATTTATGACGGTTGCCGTGTCCCGGGATCATGTGATCCCCCTCTGCAGCCTTCCGACAAGCGAAATCGATGGGGGAATCCAGATTCATTTAACAACCAGGTTACTAACTTAGCCACTGCACACTTCAGCAACTGTGGCCAAAGAGGTCGTAAAATAGGGCACTTAACAAAAGTCTCACTTAATAAGAGAAGTGTTGGGCCCCATTTTGGCCGTTAAGTTGAGGATTACCTGTATATTTCTGCTTCTTGATTGATCCTTTTCCCTCAAAATTTACTACCTCCACTTCTTAAGACAACTTTGCTGTCCTGTTCAATATCAACAATGTGACTTCTCTCTCTCTTCCTTAAAAAGTCTTTTGCCAAAAGGACCTCGGTTGCACCCCACTCAAAATCTCCTTCCTAACCCAAATAGGATTTTCCTATTTCTGTCTCTAATCATCTAATCCCTGACGTTTGGAACGGACCTTCTTAAAGCCTCCTGATCCATGACTCGGTCGGTTTCACTTCCAGACACTTCTGTTTGCGTTCTAGGCAAAAGTCAACTTTTAATCGAAGTATTAAGCCATAAACTCATAAAAACCTTGAATGAGAAAGTCACGTACGTCATTTAATCTAACCTCCTGTTGAAAGCTAAACGTCCCCAATCTTTTAATCTCTTTTCACAGGTCTTAATTTCTAATCTCCAATCAAGTAGGATTGGAAACGTTTTTCATTCTATGAGCCTGCTTCTGCTTCTCTAAATCTTCCTTCCTTCCCTCCCTCTCCTTCCTTTCTTTCTTCTCCCCCTCCCTCTCTCCCTCCCTTCCTCTCCTCTTCCTTCCTTCCTTCTTCTCCTTCCTTCCCTCCCCCTCCTTGCCTGTCCTTCCTTCCTCCCTTTCCTTTCTTTCTTTCCTTCCTCCCTTCCCTCCCTTCCTCTCCTCCCTTCCCTCTCTTTTCTTCCCTCCCTCCCTTCCTCTCCTTCCTTCCTTCCTTCTTCTCCTTCCTTCCCTCCCCCTCCTTCCCTTCCTTCTTTCCTTCCTTCCTTCTTTCCTTCCTTCCAGCACTTAGATGGGGGTCCCATCATTACACAATAAAATCCACACTGTGACTTCTCAAAATTTCTAACGTCATTGCTGCTTCATCTGGTTGCCCAGTGCAATTCTATCTTTATTTCTATCAACAATTTGCTATCTATTTCTTTCTTTCTTTCTTTCTTTCTTTCTTTCTTTCTTTCTTTCTTTCTTCTTTCTTTCTTTCTTTCTGTCTGTCTGTCTGTCTGTCTATCATCTATCTATCTATCTATCTATCTATCTATCTATCTATCTATCTATCTAATCATCTATATATCTATCTATCTATATATATATCTCTCTCATCTATCTATCTATCTATCTATCTATCTATCTATCTATCTATCTATCTATCTATCTATCTATCTATCTATCTATCTATCTATCTAATCTATCATCTATCTATCTATCCATCTATCTATCTATCTAAGTCGAGTGACATCAATTGATTTGATACTTGCTACTAACCCATTGCAGGGGTAGTCAACCTTGGCTCTTTTATGACTCGTGGACTTCAACTCCCAGAATTCCTGAGCCAGGAATTCTGGGAGTTGAAGTCCACGAGTCATAAAAGAGCCAAGGTTGACTACCCCTGCATTAGAGAGTCAGTTTGATCTAGCAGCTGAGGCTAGAAATTGGGAGAACATGAGTTCCAGTCCCACCAGAAGCACAAAGCCAGCTGGGTGCCCTTGGCCGGTCTCTCTCTCTCAGCCCTAAGAAGGAAGTAATGGCAAACCACTTCAGTAAACATTAACAAGAAAATTGCAGTGACTTGTCCAGCCCAGAATCAAACACTGACTTGAAGGCCCGTGCGCGCGCACACACACACACAAACACACACACACACACACACACACAAAAGATACACACAGACCCGTGGCTTGTTCGGTTTTAGCTGAACAAGGTCAGTAAACTCAGCCTTTGTGACTGGTTTACGGCTTAGCCACATTGGGTAACCTCAAGATTATAGTTTAATAAACCACGGCATAAAAACTATGGCTAAGTGTGATGTGTTAACCCAACCAATCTTTCAGGACTATAATACATGAAATAAACGTAAAAGAACATACAGCAAAAATAGCTTCTAAAGTAGTCCAAGGAAAAAGAGAAGTACATTTGCACAACTGATTTAATTTACCCCATGGTTCTTGTACAAATCTAACCAAACCAAAAGTGGGTTTGCACAATTAAGCTCCAGACTCTGCCTCAACTAAACACACATAGTATTTTACACATACGCAGCTGTTACTACTTTGGCTATTTCTACGGGTGGTGTGAACATAGCTACTACAGCAATGATGAAATGGAAGGGAGAAAAGATTACCAGCTACTGTGCTTTTAATCCCAAGAGATATCCAGAAATAACAGTGTTATCCAAGCCATGCTATTTGCATAGATAGAAAAACAGCAGCAGGGAATCATTACGCTGTATTTGCAAAAATATTTCAGAAGATAGTACCCATGTTTTAAGAGTCGGCATGAAATCTTTACAGACATCCAGCATGCAAAAAAAGCTTGTACGTCAAATTCCACAGATACAAATATTAAAACCTTAACTGTTCTGGCACCTGGGACTTTGCTATCCTGCTCAAACTCAACTTGGGAAGCGCTCCTGAAATTTACTACTACCAAATTCAGATAAAAACGATTATTTGTACCCAGAATAGCAGCATCTGATTTTCCAGTACTAAAAAAAATAATTAATTTTGGATGCCTGAAACATATACACACACACACACACACATATATCCATCCACCCAACACCAGCAAATATCCACAGATACAAATATTAAAATCTTAACTGATCTGGCACTTGGGACTTTGCTATCCTGCTCAAACCCAACTTGGGAAGCACTCCTGAAATTTATTACCAAATTCAGATAAAAAACGATTCTTTGTACCCAGAATAGCAGCACCTGATTTTTCAGTACTAAAAAAAACCACCCAACACCAGCAAATATTTAGGACGTATTTTCCCCAAATTACAGAAACATTCGTTTTTGAATGTTCAAATTCCATTTGAATCACACACACATACACACTGGTACACAAACGGACACACAAAATGCACAATCTGTAAAGTGACTTGCAAACAGATAATTGCTCCCTTTAAGTGGCTGTCTCATCAAAACAACGTCCTCTTAGGAGTTCCTGCCTGGGCAGGGGGTTGGACTCGATGACCTCCAAGGTCCCTTCCAACTTTATTATTATTATTATTATTATTATTATTAAATCTAAATTAAATCAGTTTTCCTTTGCTGTCTTCTCAATTCAAAGTCCACGAAAGAACAAACGGGACATCAGAACGGTGTTCTACGCTAACCTTGGTCTCACACACACACCCCAAATGAAGTCCCCAAACCCTTCGCGGACACACAAAATTAAAACCGTGCTAATTTTGCAAAAGGGAGAGGGATGTTTTCGTGCCAAAACTGCTTCTAGTCGTCCCCCCAATTTTTAATCGAAGCATCCTCTTAGAATTTGTTCTGACGGAAAAACAAAAGTCAAAATTGAAAAAAGGGAGGTGGGCTATTAAGCATAACGCCAGGAAAACTCCCGCAAGCTCTTCCGGTTTCAAGGCCTGGCCTTTGTTGTGAGTGGGGCCATTATATTGTCCTGCAAACAGCTCTTCCAGACCGCCTTCAGCTGAGCCCCCCCCCTACGTTGGCAAAGCATCTGGTGTGCAGGAGACCCCCCCCCAAGCTTCTTATGCTAATCGCATCTGGTTCCTTGTCTTTGACGTCCCCTCCTCCCCCTCTTCCATCTGCTTATCTGGTCCACCTGTTGTGTTGTTGTCCCATGTTTAGATTGCAAAGACCCCCGTTCAGAAGGGACACAGATTTCATCTCGTTCACAAGGAACCAAACAAGGCACCCCCGTCTCTCTTCAAAGCCCATGAGAACGTCCCTCATGGGGAAAAAAAAAACCTGATGGAGCTCCTGGAGACCATGCTCCTTTCCACCCTCTCTGAAAACAGAAGTCAAGAAGGAACCAAATATGGAGCCCCATCTCTCACCAAAGTCCATGAGAACTTCCCTCATGGAAAAAATCTGAGGGAGCTCCTGGAGACCATGCTCCTTTTCACCCTCTGTGAAAACAGGAGTCAAGAAGGAACACCTAGATTTCTTTCACGTTGAACCAAACACGGGGCCCCATGAGAACTTCCCTCATGGGAAAAAAGCTGATGGAGCTCCTGGAGACCATGCTCCTTTCCACTCTCTGTGAAAACAGAAGTCAAGAAGGAACACCTAGATTTCTTTCATGTTGAACCAAACATGGGTGCCCATCTCTCACCAAAGTCCATGAGAACTTCCCTCATGGGAAAAAAATCTGATGGAGCTCCTGGAGACCATCCTCCTTTCCACCCTCTGTGAAAACAGAAGGCAAGAAGGAACCAAATATGGAGCCCCATCTCTCACCAAAGCCCATGAGAACTTCCCTCATGGAAAAAAATCTGATGGAGCTTCTGAAGACCATGCTCCTTTTCACCCTCTGTGAAAACAGAAGTCAAGAAGGAACACCCAGATTTCTTTCATGTTGAACCAAACATGGAGCCCCATCTCTCACCAAAGTCCATGAGAACTTCCCTCATGGAAAAAATCTGAGGGAGCTCCTGGAGACCATGCTCCTTTCCACCCTCTGTGAAAACAGAAGTCAAGAAGGAACACCTAGATTTCTTTCACGTTGAACCAAACACGGGGCCCCATCTCTCACCAAAGCCCATGAGAACTTCCCTCATGGGAAAAAAGCTGAGGGAGCTCCTGGAGACCATGCTCCTTTCCACCCTCTGTGAAAACAGAAGTCAAGAAGGAACACCCAGATTTTTTTCATGTTGAACCAAACACGGGGCCCCATCTCTCACCAAAGCCCATGAGAACTTCCCTCATGGGATAATAGCTGAGGGAGCTCCTGGAGACCATGCTCCTTTCCACCTGTGAAAACAGAAGTCAAGAAGGAACACCCACATTTCTTGCATGTTGAACCAAACATGGAGCCCCATCTCTCACCAAAGCCCATGAGAACTTCCCTCATGGAAAAAAATCTGAGGGAGCTCCTGGAGACCATGTTCCTTTCCACCCTCTGTGAAAACAGAAGTCAAGAAGGAACACCCAGATTTCTTTCACGTTGAACCAAACACGGGGCCCCATGAGAACTTCCCTCATGAAAAAAAAAGAAGCTCCTGGAGACCATGTCCCTTTTCAACCTCTGTGAAAACTGAAGTCAAGAAGGAACAGCCCGTCCTTCCTTGATTTCCATCCCAAGTCAAAGAAGAAGAAACGTTCCCTTACCTTCTTTTTGGAGTGAGTATGGTCTTCTTCTCTGGAGGCCTTGCTGTTTTTCCCAGCTCTGGAAAGTTTGGGCTCCCCAGATTGCTTAATGGTGATCTTGATCTCTGGAGGGCAAATATAGTTCTCCAGGCTTTTGGGGGGCTTCTTGGCCCTCTTGGTGGTCTGGATTTTCAACTTCAAGCTTCCCTCGGTGAAGTTGGCCTCCTTGATGGAGAATTCCTGTTCCTCCAGGCCATCGCCAGTTACCCACTTCTCGCTGTCGGCGTTGGAGATGGAATCCACATCCCTCCTGGAGCCAAGCTCGTCCTCTTCCTCAATTTCCATACGATGATGATCTCCGCTCCCCGAGATCCCTTTTGTAGAGCTGGACGTAGAGAGCAGGATCTCTCCAGATACTCCAAGAGCAGAAGGAGCTTTGGCAGAAGCGATAGTAGATACCAAGAAGTCCGTCTCACTTCCCCTCGTCCGGGAAGGGCCTAAATTTTCTCTCGGCTCCATAGCAATCCCCCAGTCTCTGAAAGTTTATGGGGGGAGCAGAGGAGACCAAGCTGAAGAAGAGGGGAGCCTTACCCCCCCCCCAGAAGAGAAGGCGAGATCCCACTTGGCGTTCCTCAGAAGTCGAAATGTCTGACCGCAAGAAGGAAGTCAAAAACTCTCAGATCTGCAACTGAGGGGAACAAACAAAACGGAGAGCAGAGAATCAGAATTTTCAGCGTGGATTCAAGTTGCTGTCAATACACATCTTAGCACAGGGAGACGATTGAGCCCAACATTTTTGTGGCTAACGAGGAAGCTGCTACGCAAGTTTTTGCCCATTTTACAACCATCGTTGCCACCGACGTTAAGCCAATCGCGGCAGTTGTGGAGTGAGTCTACGCATTCAGTATTGATAATACTCAACTATGTAGATCAGGGGTCTTCAAACGTGGCCCTTTTATGACTGGTGGACTTCAACTCCCAGAATTCCTCAGCCAGCGTGCCTGGCTGAGGAATTCTGGGAGTTGAAGTCCACCAGTCATAAAAAGGCCAAGTTTGAAGACCCCTGCATTATGTGATGCCACAAAGTAGAAGAGCAGGTTGGGGACAAAGCATAGCTGGGGAATTCTGGGAGTTGAAGTCCACACCTCTTAAAATGGCCGCGGTTGAGAAACACCGGTTTAGCTCTTTCTGAGTTAGCATTATTTCCCCCTCACATTATGTCAGGGGTCTTCAAACCTGGCCCTTTTTTGACTGGTGGACTGCAACTCCCATAATTCCTCAGCCAGGCACGCTGGCTGAGGAATTCTGGGAATTGAAGTCCACAAATCATAAAAGGGCCAAGTTTGAAGACCCCTGATGTAGATCAACCCATCATCGTGCAACTGAAGTCATGGACAATCATCGGGTCCAGGAGAAAATAGAAGATGTCAAATGTATATCTCATAATAGTTAACAAGACTATATATCTGTTGGGCATCCAAGAAACGTTATTCTGCTTCAGCCATTGTTGTTTCTTAGCTTGCCTACAAACACAAGAGGGAGGGGGGATGTTGGAGTGCTCAACACACTTGTAAACGATCCAGCCTGGGAAGCAAAGTCATTGGCGAACAGTTTGGCTAGGAACTGAAGATTTTTCTCATAACAAATGTCTGACACTTAATTGGGGAACGTGACCTGCGTTGAGGGGCTGCCACAAGGCAGAGGGGGCCAGGTTGTTCCCCAAAGAACCAGAGGGCAGGACGAGAAACAATGGCTGGAAACTGATCAAAGAGAGAAGCAACCTGGAATCAAGGAGAAACTTCCTGACAATGAGGACAATCAACCAGTGGAACAGCTTATTCCCCAGAAATTGTGGGCGCTCCATCACTGGAGATTCTTAAGAAGAGACTAGACATTCACCTGTCTGGGATAGTATAAATTCTCCTGCTTGAGCAGGGGGCTGGACTAGAAGACCTCCAAGGTCCCTTCCAGCTCTATTCTATTCTATTGTCGGGGGGGGGGGAGATTCTATACTTTTAATTTGCTGTTCTGGCGCTAATTTAACCAGAGCTGGTTTTCCGCTCATCAGTGCCAATATGCTGTGCTCAATAAAGTTTTGCATTGGAGATTGGAATGTCTCCGCTCTGCTTACTTTGTTGCGCTCATCAGTCGGAAACTTGACACACTCGTTCAGTGTCAGTTCCAAGTTACGACGGTTTTGAACGAGTGGCACCTATCAACAGATCGTGAAGTTCTGGCTTTCCTAGCACCCGTCCAGTGATTCAGCAGATTCAACGTACGATGGCTGCAGGGAGCATATGGTCACGTGATTGACATTAGGGCCTTCCCTGCTTTCCTACAAGCAGTCAAAGGGGAAGCCGGGCACAGAAGGTTGCAAGTTGCTCTAGTAAGATGCTCCCATTCTTGCTGGGTTTTTTTTTGTTGTCTTGTGGAGCCTGGCCATGGCAGCCACCTGCACACCATGCATAGAGTGCTCTCTTGCCATCTGGAGTAATCACTCCAAGCTCAGCCACACTCGTGTCGTGTGCAGCCGCTGTAGAGCAGCCGAAGACTCCCCATCGAATTCCTGCTGTCTTCCCCAATGACTTGGTTAGTTGGCAGACAACAGAAAGTCACGGGTAGGTCCTCACTTAACAATCTGTGGCCCTCACTTAACAAAAGCAAAAAGGATCGCCATAGCTAAACAATGTGACATCACACTATACGACCACCTTGCGTAGTGAAGATTCTGGACCCAATTCCGGTGGTAAAACCGAAAAACTAGAAAAAGGGTTCGACCATCATCTACTTTTAAAAAGTGATCCTCTTCTATTACCGTGTTTTCCCTTGACGTGATGGCCCGTTGCCTGGAGGCCGTACGGGTCTGGATGGGGAGGAACAGACTCAGGCTCAACCCTTCCAAGACCGAGTGGCTGTGGTTTCCGGCGCCTCGGCATAGTCAGCTGATGCCATCGCTGACTATAGGGGGCGAAACCTTGGCCCCCTCAGAGAGGGCGCGCAACTTGGGAGTCCTCCTGGATTCNTGGGTGCCCCTACCCTCTGGAATGAACTACCCCCCGAGATCCGGATAATTCCGGATCTCCTTACCTTCCGTCGCGCCCTCAAGACATGGCTCTTTCAGCAAGCGGACCTGACCTAGGGTGGATTTTATATTGGGTTTTAAATATTCGGAAGACGCAACATTAAAATTCGGTTTAATTCGGTTTTAAGGGGGGGATTGTACATATGTTAATGGTTTTAAATATGTTGTGCGCCGCCCTGAGTCCCTGTTGGGAGAAGGGCGGCATATAAATTAAATTAAATAAAAAAATAAATAAAATAAAGTAAGGCCTACCCTGAAAATAAGCCCTAGCTTGATTTTTGGGTGTGGGTCTAATACAGGGGTAGGTAACCTTGGCTCTTTTATGACTAGTGGACTTCAACTCCCAGAATTCCTGAGCCAGCCATGCTGAGGGGAAAGGGAGAGGTTTCCATGCTGAGCCATGCTGGCTCAGGAATTCTGGGAGTTGAAGTCCCAGTCTTAAAGTTGCCAAGGTTGAGGACCGCTGGTATAGATCAGGGGTGGGGAACCTTGGCTCTTTTAGGACTCGTGGACTTCAACTCCCAGAATTCCTGAGCCAGCCATGCTGAGGGGAAAGGGAGAGTTTCCAAGCTGAGCCATGCTGGCTCAGGAATTCTGGGAGTTGAAGTCCACGAGTCATAAAAGAGCCTACCCCTGGTGTAATATAAGCCCTATACCAAAAATAAGCCCTAGTTTTGGGGCGAGGTGCATGCCTAAAAATAAAGATAGGGCAGGGGTGGGGGTGGTACCTCTTTTGGAGGCCAAAAAAACATAACAAAACATAAGCCAGGGTCTTATTTTCAGGGAACCACAATACTAGACAAGACACAAAAGTCACCCTGAATTTGCAAGCATGTTAACCGTTTTTAATCTGAATTAGTTGAAATGGTTAAATTCAAATTAATAATTAACAGAAGGAAAAGGAGCAGCGTTAGGGCTGCTTTAAAAAAAACTACGAAATTATTTTATGAGGTTGGGCTGTTCTGGGTTTCCTTATGTTCTGCTTGCATACAGTAAACATGTTTTGTGAGACGTCTCCCACGGACTTCATCCAAAAGAAATTAAAAGCAATTACACTGTTTCTGAGAGATTTGTTCACACCCCACGGGCTAACCAGTGAGGCTAGCAATGACTTATCTCGTCCTGCAGATCTGGCACTCTCCACCAAACATTAGTTACAACACAGGAACCGCTCAGTAGGGCAGTGTTCCTCAAAATTGGCACCATGGAAGACTGCGTCGTGAACGTCATCTCCCAGAATTCCACAACCAGCCTTGCTGGCTTGGGAATTCTCGAAGTCGAAGTTCAAGCAAACTTCAAAATACTAAGGTTGAGAACCACGATACTAGAGTTACATCCAAACTTCAGCGGATAAGAGTTCTCAGTCATACATCATAATCTACAAATCACGATGGCATATTCAAACAGCGTTCCTAGCGAAAATAGAATCAAGATCACATGAAGTGTTAGTGCCGCTTTATAACATCTTGGTAAGGCCACCCATGGAATACTGCATCCAGTTTTGGTCACCATGATGTAAAAAAAGATGTTGAGACTCTAGAAACAGTACAGAGAAGAGCAACAAAGATTATTAGGGGATTGGAGGCTAAAACATATAAGGAACGATTGCTGGAATTGGGTATGTCTAGTTTAATGAAGAGAAGGACGAGGGGCAACATGATAGCAAGTCTTCCCATATCTCAGGGGGCTGCGCCAAAGAAGAAGGAGTCAAGCTGTTCTCCAAAGCCCCTGAAGGCAGGACAAGGAGCAACAGATGGAAACTAATCAAAGAGAGAAGCAACCTAGAACTAAGGAGAAATTTCCTGACAGTGAGAACAATTAATCAGGTGCAACCTGCTTCACCCTCACACACACACCCAAAAAAAGTCCTGCTTCTTTGGCCCTGCTGCTTGAGTTGATCTCTGCAATTGATCTCTGGAGTTGATCTCGAGTGGAGTGGAATGGAATGGAACGGAACAGAAAATATGGAATGGAATATAATAGGGAATAAAATAGGGAATAGAATAGAATAGGGAATAGAATAGAATAGGGAATAGAATAGAATAGAATAGAATAGAATAGAATAGAATAGAATAGAATAGAATAGAATAGAATAGAATAGAATAGAATAGAAAATGTGGAATGGAATGGAATGGAGTAGAACAAAACAGAACCGAACAGAAGCTGGAAGGGACTTTGGAGGTCTTCTAGTCCAGCCCCCTGCTTAAACAGGAGAACCTATACCATCTCACAGAAGTGACTGTCCAGTCTCTTCTTAAAAATCTCCACTGATGGAGCACCCACAACTTCTGGTGGCCAGCTGTTCCACTGGTTGATTGTCCTCACTGCCAGGAAGTTTCTCCTTAATTCCAAGTTGCTTCTCTCCTTGATCAGTTTCCAACCATTGTTTCCTGTCCTTCCCTCTGGTGCTTTGGTGAACAATCTGCCCCCCTCTTCCTTGTGGCAGCCCCTCAGATACTGGAACGCTGCTATCACGTCTCCCCTATTTCTTCTTTTCTTTAGACTAGCCAAACCCAAGTCCCGTACTGCCCATAATTCCTACAAGCTTCTCAGAGATCTTCATTTAGCTTTCCCCCACCTCCGCAGATAATGAGCCACTGAGAGACTGTGTGGGCCCTCCTCTGATGCTCATCCCTTTGATGGCTTGAGCATCCTTATCAACCTCTTTCTCTGACTGTACAAATGTCCTTCTGGGCCAATTAGGTTGACTCACACAGGGGAAGTCAAGAGCCCGGAGGGGGCTGACTCATTTAAGCCGTTTCCAGAGAGGGAACAGCTTTCATGTGCGGCCAGAAAAAATAGCAGAAAATGGGTGGCACCTTGAAGGCTAATTAGATGTACTGTGGGAAACACATCTCTACCCAATCTCTAAGGTGCCACCACAGAGCTTCCTGGATTAGATTCGGGCCAAACGCCAACTTTGCTTGAGCCTCCCTCGTGACTTGGGTCCTGAAGACGAGGTCAAAAAAGCTAGGTGGGAACTTCAGCGTCAGAATTCTAGAAATACCGTGTTTTTCCCAAAATAAGACCCGGCCTTATTTATTTATTTATTTATTTATTTATTTATTTATTATATGATGATGATGATGATGATGATGATGATGATGATGATGATGATGATGTTGGAAGGGACCTTGGAGGTCATCTAGTCCAACCCCCTGTTCAGGCAGGAAACCCTATACCATTTCAGACAAATGGCTGTCCAGTCTCTTCTTCAAAACCTCCAGTGTTGGAGCATTCACAACTTCTGGAGGCAGGTTGTTCCACTGGTTAATTGTTCTCGCCGTTAGGAAATTTCTCCTTAGTTCTAGATTGGATCTCTCCTTGATTAATTTCCGTTCATTGCTTCTTCTCCTGCCTTTGGAAAATAGACTGACTCTCCCTCTTCTTTGTGACAACCCTTCAAATATTGGAAGACTGATATACGTCAATCCTAGTCCATCTTTTCACTGGACTAGACATACCGAATTTCTCCTTAGTTCTAGATTGCTTCTCCCCTTGATTAGTTTCCATCCGTTGCTTCTTGTCCTGCCTTCAAGCACTTTGGAGAATAGCTTGACTCCCTCTTCTTTGGGGCAGCTCCTGAAAACTGCTATCATGTCCCCCCCCCCTCGTCCTTCTCTTCATTAAACTGGACATACCCAATTCTAGCAACCGTTCCTTGTATGTTTTAGCCTCCAGTCCCTGACAATTGTTCTCACTGGCAGGAAATTTCTCCTTAGTTCTGGGTTGCTTCTCTCCTTGATTAGTTTCCATCCATTGCTTCTTGTCCTGCCTTCAGGTGCTTTGGAGAAGAGCTTGACTCCCTCTTCTTTGGGGCAGCCCCTGAGAGATTGGAAGACTTGCTATCATGTCCCCCTCGTCCTTCTCTTCATTGAACTGGACATACCCAATTCCTGCAACCGTTCTTCATATGTTTTATCCTCCAGCCCCCTAATCATCTTTGTTGCTCTTCTCTGCATGCTTTCCAGAATCTCAACGTCTTTTTTTTATATCGTGGCGACCAAAACAGGACGAAGTATTCCAGGTGTGGCCTTACCAAGGCATTATAAAGCGGTACTAACACTTCACGTAATCTTGATTCCAGTTTCACTAGGAACATTGTTTGAATGTGCCATTGTGATTTGTAGATTATAATGTGTGACTTAACTCAGTGAATAAACCCTAACTATTCAAAAAAAAAAACCTAGTTAAGCCAACAGACAGCAAATGCCAGCTCAGCAAAGAAGCTGAAGAAACAGTGGAGCATCTAGCTAGTTGCTGCAAGAAGATCACACAGACCGACTACAAACAACGGCACGGCAGAGAAGCAACAAGGATGCCCTGGAAGATCTGCAAGAAATATCATTTGCCTGCGAGCAAGAATTGGCAGGACCACAAAACCGAGAACGTCGTAGAAAATGAAGAAGCTAAATTCCTCTGGGACTTTAGAATCCAAAGAGACAGGCACCTGCCAAATAACATCCAAGGCTTTACAACTGTCAATAAGAAAGACAAAAAAGTCTGGATAGTGGATGTGGCACAGTACCTGGAGACAGCGGAACAGAAGAGAAAGAACTGAAGGAAATCACAAAATTCAAAGACCTGCAAATAAAAAGTGGCAAAAGAAAGGAGAGATAAGTAATAGGCGCCTTGGGTGCAATCTTAAAAAACAACTGGAGCACCATTTGAACAACATGAGCATTGACAAAATCCCCATCAGTCAATTGCAGAAGGCAGCTCTATTTAAAACATGTGAAGGACGGTTGCAGGAATTTGGGATGTCTAGTTTAGTGAAAAGAAGGACGAGGGGTGATAGGATAGCAGTGTTCCAATATCTGAGGGGCTGCCCCAAAGAAGCAACAGATGGAAACGAATCAAGGAGAGAAGCAACCTAGAACTAAGGAGAAATTTCCTGACAGTGAGAACAATCAACCAGTGGAACAACTTGCCTCCAGAAGTTGTGAGTGCTTCAACCCTGGACGCTTATAAGAAGAGACTGGGCAGCCATCTGTCCAGAATGGGATAGAGCAGTGGTTCTCAACCTTTTTAATGCCGCGACCCCAACCAATCGTAAGTCGAGGACTAAACCGGTCGTAAGCCGAGGACTAAACCGGTCGTAAGCTGAGGACTACCAAACTGGTCATAAGTCGAGGACTTTCCCTGCCCGGGAGCGCCGCACATGCGTGGTTCCGCCCCCTGCGCCGGCCGAGGCGTCGCTGGCAAGCGGCAGAGATGGAGCAGGCCGACCACCAGCTGGCCCAGCCCAAGGGAGGTAAGGCACCCGCCAGAAAAGGGGGAAAAAATGGCGGACAAAAAAATGGCGGACAGCCTTGCTTGGCGACCCCCATGAAATGGTCGATCGACCCCAAATGGGGTCCCGACCCACAGGTTGAGAACCACTGGGATAGAGTCTCCTGCTTGATCAGGGGGTTGGACTAGAAGACCTCTAAGGTTCCCTTCCAATTCAGTTATTCTGATCAGAATCCAGACATTTGGCAACTGACTCATATTTATGACGGTTGCAGTGTCCCGGGGTCACGTGATCCCCTTTTGTGACGTTCTCACGAGCAAAATTAATAGGGAAGCCAGATTGACTTCACCACCCTGTTGTTAACTTCACACCACCCGCAGTGATTCACATATCAACCGTTCGCAAGAAAGGTTGTAAAACGGGGCAAAAATTCACTTAGCAACGGTCTTGCTTTGTGTAATTCGTAGATTATTTATTTAATCCATCGTTTAAAATGGGAAGAGATCCTACCGGCAGGGCTTAGAGGGCATCGCAACCTTCAAACCTGGATGAACAGACCATAATTGCTGTTTACGAAACAGATGATGCCCAAACAAAGATTGTTGATATGTTGAACAGAGATTTTTTAGGGTCAACAGTTGGTTCCAGAAGCCAGGCTGAACCACAATTTATCCCGTTCCAGGTAAGCCTAATCTAAATTCCTCCAAAATTAGATTTTTCCAGGACTCTGGAGGGCTTTCACCCAACCCTGATGTCCACCACTACACAGGGTCTCTGCGTTATCATCACATTCAGACCAGAGTCTCCTAAATCAGATGCTTGTAACAATTCTTCTTATTGGCTGGAGGTATAGTCTAACCATCTGGATAGAATGGAGCTGGAAGGGACCTTGGAGGTCTTCTAGTCCAGCCCCCTGCTCGAGCAGGAGAACCTATACTATCTCAGACAAGCGACTCTCCAGCCTCTTCTTAAAAACTTCCAGTGATGGAGCGTCCACGATTTCTGAAGGCATCTAGACACCGCTAAATTCAGAATACAGAGTAAGAAGAGTTAGAAGGAACCTTGAGGTCTTCTAGTCCAACCTTATACCATTCTGGACAAATGGCTGTTCAACCTCTTCTTAAAAACTTCCATCACACATTCTGGAGAATGGGCTCCTGCACAATTCCGAAAGCTCGGAAGACTAATCTAGTTCCAGTGATTGTCCCAGATTGGACCACACTGTGATGAGAGAGAAATTCCCTCAGGATGGATTCCCGTATGAATCCAAAAGCTCGGAAGACTAAATTTCTAATCACAGAGATTGTCCCAGATTGGACCACATTGTGGTGAGAGAGAAGTTCCCTTAGGATGGACTCCCGTATGAATCCAAAAGCTCGGAAGACTAAATTTCTAATCCCAGTGATTGTCCCAGATTGGACTACATTGTGGCGAGAGAAGTTCCCTCAGGATGGACTCCCGTATGAATCCAAAAGCTCGGAAGACTAAATTTATAATCCCAGTGATTATCCCAGATTGGACCACACTGAGGTGAGAGAGACGTTCCCTCAGGATGGACTCCTGTATGAAACCAAAAGCTCGGAAGACTAAATTTCTAATCCCAGTGATTATCCCAGGTTGGACCACATTGAGGTGAAAGAGAGGTTCCCTCAGGATGGACTCCCGTATGAATCCAAAAGCTCGGAAGACTAAATTTATAATCCCAGTGATTGTCCCAGATTGGACCACATTGTGGCGAGAGAAGTTCCCTCAGGATGGACTCCCGTATGAATCCAAAAGCTCGGAAGACTAAATTTATAATCCCAGTGATTATCCCAGATTGGACTACACTGAGGTGAGAGAGAAGTTCCCTCAGGATGGATTCCCGTATGAATCCAAAAGCTCAGAAGACTAAACTTATAATCCCAGTGATTGTCCCAGATTGGACCACACTGAGGTGAGAAACAAGTTCCCTCAGGATGGACTCCCGTATGAATCCAAAAGCTCAAAAGACTAAATTTCTAATCCCAGCGATTGTCCCAGATTGGACTACATTGAAGTGAGAGAGAAGTTCCCTCAGGATGAACTCCAGTAGGAATCCAAAAGTTCAGACTAAATTTCTAATCCCAGAGATTGTCCCAGATTGGACCACATTGAGGTAGGAGAGAAGTTCCCTCAGGATAGACTCCCGTATGAAACCAAAAGCTCGGAAGACTAAATTTCTAATCCCAGTGATTGTCCCAGATTGGACCACATTGAGGTGAGAGAGAAGTTCCCCTCAGGATGGATTCCCGTATGAATCCAAAAGCTCAGAAGACTAAATTTCTAATCCCGGTGATTGTCCCAGATTGGACCACATTGAGGTGAGAGAGAAGTTCCCTCAGGATGGACTCCAGTAGGAATCCAAAAGTTCAGACTACATTTCTTATCCCAGAGATTGTCCCAGATTGGACCACATTGAGGTAGGAGAGAAGTTCCCTCAGGATAGACTCCCGTATGAAACCAAAAGAGCTCGGAAGACTAAATTTCTAATCCCAGTGATTGTCCCAGATTGGACTACATTGTGGTGAGAGAGGAGTTCCCCGAGAATGGGGTCCAGCACGAATCCTAAAGCTTGGGAGACTAGAACTCAGATCCCGGAGACCGACCCAGATTGGATCTTGCAACGTTATCCTGGGACACGTAGATTTGCCTTCATTCATATAACAGCTTAGGAAAGCATGCATGATACAAGGTAGCTGTGTGTGTGTGTGTGTGTGTACAGGCAGTCCTCGAGTTAAAACAGTTCATTTACTGAACCCCTTGAAGTTACCCCAGCATTGAAAAAACTGACTGATAACCGTTTGTCCACACTTAACGACCATTGTAGCATCCCGGTGATCACATGATCAAAATCCGGACCCTTGGCAACTGACTCGTATTTATGATGGTTGCAGTGTCCTAGGGGTCACGTGACCCCCCCCTTTTGCGACCTTCTGACAAGAAAAGTTAATGGGGGGACGGGTATCCAGATTCACTTAACAACTGTGCTACTAACTAAACAACTGCAGGGATTGCCTTAATGACAGTGGCGAGGGAGGTCGTTAAATGGGGAAACGCTCACTTCACAAATGTCTCAGCAATTGAAATTGGGGCCGTTGTGGATATAAGACAAGGACTACCTGTGCAGAACTGATCAGCAAGAGTGTAGACAATTTTAGGGTCATCCAGACAGATGTTTCCTTAGAGCAGGGGTAGGCAACCTTGGCTCTTTTATGACTCATGGACTTCAACTCCCAGAATTCCTGAGCCAGCCATGCTGAGGGGAAAGGGAGAGGTTTCCAAGCTGAGCCATGCTGGCTCAGGAATTCTGGGAGTTGAAGTCCACGAGTCACAAAAGAGCCAAGGTTGCCTACCCCTGCCTTAGCGCTAACTTGCTAGCCATTCAGATCACAAAAAGAAAAGCGGAGAAACTAAACCGCCCTCTTCCAACTCTATCCTCCCAGGCTACAAAACCTTCCAGATGTTTGGATGACATCTGCATATTCCCCCTTTTCACGACTCCGAAGCCCTCTGCCACAAATGCTTTGGCTTCCGACACACAAGGGTGGCTTAAAAATAAATAAATAAATAAATAAGAGCCTGCCTCCAGAAATGGTGAATGCTCCAACACTGGAGAGTTTTAAGAAGAGACTGGACAGACATTGGTCTTAAGTGGTATAGGGTGTCTTCCCTGAGCAGGGGGTTGGACTAGATGACCTCCAAGATCCCTTCCGAGTCTGTTATTCTGTTATTCTTTTTTTTCCTTCCTTCCTTCCTTCCTTCCTTCCTTCCTTCCTTCCTTCCTTCCTTCCTTCCTTCCT
>NW_015388671.1:179906-213795 GCF_001527695.2 Protobothrops mucrosquamatus | reverse complement strand
GAAAAAGGCTATGAGGCCTAGTCGGGAGCCTTGCAAAACAAAGAAACACGTCTGCTAAGCTTGACTAAGACAAAAAACTGGGGAAGTCACACCCAGAGAGAGGCGTGGCAAGAGTTTTTTTCTTGTCTTAGTTCTGCTAGGCAGGATTGCATAATTAACCCATCCTGTGGACTCTACACCACCATCTGCTGGAGAAAGGGACTGAAAATTAATCAGCTTCCCTAATTTTCACAGGAATCCTTGTACCGAAGTTGTCCTGTGGAGCCCTCAGAGTAACTCCCTCTTGCACACCATTAGGACACTGATGTCTCCCTCATCGGTCCAGCCCCATCTAGAAGCAGTGTCAACCCAAGAGGAAATGGAAATGGAAATATGAACCACCAACCCTAATTTTACTTCCCTTTGAAGTGAAATTCAGTTCTCTGGCTGTGTCAACAAAAAGCACCTTTATCCAGTCAATATAAACATTTCACTACAAATATTTTACTCGGCCATGGTGGCATTTGTTGTTTTTAGCCAGCTGCAATAATCTGATCTTATCTCTTCCATCCCCATAATGTACAGTATACCTGCAACTAAGTCCAATATATATCAGTATATTTTCTCTTTCAATAAGCAATCAGTGAATACTTACTTGGATACTGTAATATACTTTTAAATAAGGGTTAAATGGGCATTCCAACCACTTGTTTTATACTTGATTAGCACATATTTTTAATGTCCATCAAAGTTGGAAGAATTTAAGTTTTTTTTCTTGACTTTTTGCTTCCGATGAAGAGAATTCAACACTTTTACACTGCCAAATGTTATTTGAGAGGAGCTGGCATAAAGATGAACTCTTCCTGTTGGTACCTAAGGAATGGGTGTTAACAGGCAAATAAAAGCAGAAGTGTTTTTATATCTAAATGTCTTTATTGAATAGTGGTATATCCTTAACAAGTCTGATGCCATTAGCAGTGGGTTAAAATGAGATGTTTTAGTTTATCTACAGAGTTGGGTGTATATAAAATAATTAATGAAGCAAATAAATTGTACAGAGGGCCCCAATGTTGAAAGGGGACAGTCTCTCTGTAATACCCAAAGGTTGGGAATCATAAGTTGGCAACTTATCAGCTGAATCCAGACATAATTTCATATTCCTATATTAAAAGTTTATGCCTCCATTTCTTACTTTGTTTCTGGAGGTAAACATGAATGACTGAATGGTACTCCAATTATAGCTGCAAAGGTTACAAAGTCCTTTTTCAAACCCACCATGTGGACAGTTGGCTATTTTCTCACAACATCTGGATTGAAGGATGGGGCTAATGAAGAGATGGAAACCTCTCCAAATCTTAAGAGGAGAGCAACATAGCTTGGTCCTAAATCATTCCTATTCAGAGCAAGTCTAAAGAGAGATGAGAAGGAAAAAACCCAATACTATCGGCTGGGAAATTCTGAAATAGTTTTGCTGGATTTCTTCCACTTCCTCCTATTATTATGTAAACTGAGGCACAGCTACAGAGCCTGGACGAGCTTGCGCCAAAATAATCGTAATGCCCACCTTCTACCTCACCCTGCAGCATTCTTGCCATGAGTGAAATTTGAATATCGGTTGTATTCTGCAATTCCAGCACCCAGCCATCAGACCAGAAGTGGAGAAATAAAATACAATGAGCAGGCATCACTGTAGAGAAGAGGGGTTTTTTTCAGTTGTGGGGAGAAGGACAATTTCTTTGGGCTCAGCTATGCCCCACATTCTCTTTATTTTGATCACCGTAATAATTTGTTTCAGTAGTCTTTTTTTTTTAATGCTGCTCGGTACTTCCCACCCACCCTTTTTGTAAGCACGACCTACACCACCACCCCAACCTATCAGCAGGCAGGGAACGCAGTGCTTCAATTTGGCTTTCTATCCCCACAATGCAACTTCCCCAGCGAAGGGGAACAGAAGAATTCCAGGGCTAGGAGGATTCATACTGGTTCTCCTGCCCCTCTGACCAAGATCCAGAAGCCCCATCCCCAACATCACATGAGCCATGATTTTTTTTCACCCACCCAACTCCCCACAGTTCATCCCCCCCCTCCAAAAGAAAAGGGCATCTACAGGGGCTGTCCCTTCAGCAGCATTTCTTGACCGAAGGCTTCTTTTTGGGCTTGTTGATTTTGACAACCTCGTTCTGCTGTTGCCGCCGTGCCAGGTTTTCCTGTTTCGTTCGGAGCACCATGGTGGTAATGGCGTTGAACATCTATGGATGGAATATACAAGGGGAAGGAAACTGAAAAATCTTATCAGGTTTTTTTCAGCCCAAAGCCCCAGCCACCCCCTCTGGAAACACCGAAGGCCTCCGTTTCCCTTCCCACCTTTGCCCTCCTAACCACCTCTGCCTCTACCTCTTCAACGTTGAGGTTCTCCTTAGCGCTGGTCTCAAAAAGCCGCACTCCCATTTGCTCACTGAACCGCCGGGCATCAGCTGTCTCTACTTGCTTCCGTGACAGGTCCTCACATTTATTACCCACTGATTTGAGGGGATAGGAGAAGAGGCGAATTAGAGCAATGAAAACAATCCAAATCCTTTAATATACTATGGGATACATTCTGCACAAGCAGCAGATAATTCAGGCCCACTGTGTCTTCATTCTGAACCTATCCCATCTTAAGACCAATGAGACTGTCTTTAAGCTATAGTCCTCTCCCTAATCTTGAGCAGCTCAACCTGGCTCCTTTTAATGATTTCTGCAGTGATCCTTTTTGTATGTGTGTAAAAGGATTTTGGCACAAAGACACAGTTCAGTGGCATAGCATATGTTGTCCAAATGCCCCAATTTCCATGTGTCCCATTTTAAAAGGCACTGGTAAGCAGATAATATTAAATAGTACTTTTTCTGTCTTACACTTTGGGGAAAAGACTCTAAAGAAGATAATTCTGTGAACTAATCACTTAAGATGGAAGAGCGACTTGCCTTTTCACTCACTAGAGTGGCTGTGGTAACAAGACATTCATAGTTTGGTTAAATGATTTGCAGACAGAGGGTTTTGGTTTGGCTTACCAGAGAACAATGCAGCAAACAAAGCAAGAATTAACCCTAACTAAGGTCTCTCAGTTTTTGCAATAGGCAAAGCCAAAATTCCATATTTACTTGGCCTTCTAATCCACAACAGATGACCAATTAGTTCTTCATCTCTTGGATAAAGCAAGTAAATCAATGTGATAAAAAAACTAGCTTTAATTTTGTTTAGGACAATTTTCTATAAGCAATATATTCATCTTTGTTACATTTGAGTTTTTAGGGAAAGGTGAGATAAAAATATCATATCTTTTCTTCTCTAGGAATCCAAGTCACTGGGTTTAGTTCTATGTCAATATCTCAACTGAATTTTTATTTTACCCTTTTATAAACCCGCTGAGAGATTTTAATAGTTAGCAGTATTAGATAAAGAAAGTTAAAGAAAGAATTGTCCTGCAGTCAGTAAACCACAATGCTTTTTTTGTCGTAAGCCATCGCTCATATCAAAGTGAAAGGCATGTGACAAATGTTCAGACTTTGGCCAAGCATTAGTTAGTGGATCCAGCAGCTTATCTTCAATCCTCAAAGACCCACCACAGTATCACCTTGCAAAGTAGGCAGGGCCTACAGAAGTCCTAACAAACATGAGGATTGTGGGAGTTGTAGTTCCAACATAAAGTAGCTGGAACATTGCATTGAGGAAGAACGTACCAAGACAGGGTAGAATACTTTCCCCAACCAAAAACTTGTTCAAATGGCCCAAATCGGCGCTTCATAATCTGAAATACAAGGAGAATGGAAACACAATACTGCCTGTCCTGCTCCTAGATGCAACCATAGCAACTCAAAAAAATTCCTCAAATGCAATGCTACTATTGCAATAAATAAATAAAGACTCTTCTATCAGGTTTCCATAGCTAACCTTCAATGAGATATCTCTGGAGTTACGTTTGTTTCTAGAGCAACCAAGAAGAATTAAGCAATTGTAAACATGTGAACAGACATGTGAAGAGGCCGAAACCTCAATGCCCCTGAAGATACTTTTCTAGTTTGGATATTCCTGAAATAAGAAAAATACCTCACCCCCTGAGAAACAAGCAGGACACCATGAAGTATTCACAATCTACTTCCTCTGCTTCCGGTATGAATAAAAACTATTGGAGAAAATTTCATGCATTTTCTATTAGCCCTATCAGGTTCCAATGTAATGTGATAGAATTACGAAGACTCACAACCTCAGTCATTGAACTGAAAGATGAGGGGGAAGACGGGTTGGTAACAAAACCACTCACCCAAAATCTTGCACACATTGTCACAGTTTTGCCCAATCTCATGCAGCCAACGTTTGACATTAACAAAGGACTCGGCATTTGTCACATCGTAAACAATGATGACACCATGGGTGTTGCGGTAATACCTGCACCAAAGAAAATGAAACAACGACTTGCTTTGAACTGAGAAAATAATTCTCTATCTTTCTCCTTCCTTCAGCGAGAGGTTTCGAAGCAGTTCTGTAGCCCCACCAAGAGTTACATTTAGTTTAGTGATTAGCCCTGAGGTGTCCATAAAACCTCAGGAGGGAAGACACCCCCAACGTTAAAATAATAAAAAAATAAAAATGGCTAGAATCCCACCACATTGTCTAAGTACAGACAGTCCGCAACTTACAACAGTTCATTTAGTGATCATTCTAAATTACAACAGCACTGAAAAAAGTGATTTATAACCGTTTTATACTTAGGACCGTTGCAGCATCCCCATGGTCATGTGATCAAAATTTGGATGCTTGGCAACTGACTCATATTTATGACGGTCGCAGTCATGTGATCACCTTTTGTAACCTTCTGACAAGCAAAGTCAATGGGGAAGCCAGATTCACCTAACAGCCCTGTTACTAACTTAACAACTGCAGTGATTCCCTTAACAACCGTGGCAAGAAAGGTCGTAAAATGGGGCAAAATTCGCTTAAAATGTCTTGCTTAGCAACAGAAATTTTGGGCTCAATTGTGGTCGTAAGCCGAGGACTGCCTGTATTCAACTTTTTAAAATAATTTCTCATTCTGGATCAAAAATCTTGTAGCTTTTTAAGGAAGCACATTCGCACAATTTTTTGAACTTTTATTTATTTTACCTTGCAAAATTGTAAATGAGGATCATCATGTGAAAAGGTTGCTTACTGCTGACTAGCTAATTAAAACCTAGGCCAGTGATGGTGAACCTTTTAGAGACCGAGTGCCCAAAACCTGGCCCTGCCCCGCCCCCAACTCTGCCTCCCACTCGCCCCGCTCCACCCCGGCACCCCGCCCGCCCACAGGGCCACCTACCGCCTCCATGGCCCACGGCAGATCACCCAGGCAGCCCAGCAGTGCCATGGCAGCCCCCCCTCCGCCCGCGCCCTGCAGCATCAACTGCGCGCGACGGGGCGCGACAGTGGAGTCTTGTCCCTGTGGCCCAGCTGCCAGGTCCTTGGCTGTGCTGCTCCACGCGGGCCGTACTCGGGGGCGACTCTCTGGGGGGGGCTGCTGGTGAGGAGGGGGCCGCGGGGGGAGGCGGGGCTGGGGCAACGGCACGGGTGCCCACAGAGAGGGCTCTGAGTGCCGCCTCTGGTACACGTGCCATAGGTTCGCCACCACTGACCTAGGCTCTCTCATAGGCCTCTCATCAATTTATCCCCACTCTTCAGTATTCAGGCCCTACCACTCCATTCACCTCGTGTCCTAGACTTACGTGGAGGTAATAGTTCTGAACCGTTCCTGTCCAGCCGTATCCCAGATTTGCAGCTTCACTCTTTCTCCATTAATCACTAGTGTCTGGATTTTGAAATCGACCCCAATTGTTGTGATATAGCTACCTGGAGAGACACAGGGAAGAAAGAAGAAAGAATTAAAAGAAATCAGAAAACAGTAAAAAAAATGGCACAAACCCAGAAATATTAAAGCTAGGATTTATGATGCATTATTGCAAAAGAGAAGGGTGATCCAATCTTGTTATTATTAAGGGGGAAAAAATAGTCAGGATTGTGAAGGGTTAGAAATTTCATTGTGACACTCAAAAGATCAAAGACAGGTAGTCCTCAATTTATAACCTCAATTGGGAGATGAATTTCTGTTTCTAAGCAAGGTGATTGTTAAAGACAGTCGCACCTGATTTTTAATCACCTTTTTTGTCATAGTTAAGTGAGTCAGTGTAGTTGTTGAGTAAATCATACAGTCATTAGGCCAATCCATCTTCCCCCATTGACTTTACTTGTTAGAACAGGGGTCCTCAACCTTGGCAACTTTAAGACTTTAAGACTCAGAGCTTTGCTGGCTGAGGAATTCTGGGAGTTGAAGTCCACAAGTCTTAAAGTTGCCAAGGTTGAGGACCCCTGTGTTAGAAGACAGCTGGGAAAGTTACGAATAGTGTTCACATGACTCGGGGATGCTGCAAATGTTGTAAATACACCCTGATTGACAAGTACCCAAATTTTGATCATGTGGCCATTAGGATGTTGCGACAGTTGTAAGCATGAGGACTAGTAAACTATTTTTTCCAGTGCCATTGTAACTTGGAATGGCCACTGAATGACTGGTCGTTAACCTGAGGACTACTGAGACCAGTGAATAACTCAATGGGAAAAAAGAGATATAATATTCTTAGAATTTTCAGGATTCTAATATCAGTTATGGGCACAACCTATTTCTAACAGGAAAATACAGGAATTTTGCTCAAAATAAATGCTATGAGAGAGAATCAATACAGTCTGGATTTTTGGCAGGTTTTTACTGGTCATTTAACAGTTTGGCCAACCGGCAAATTACAATCTGACTTTGCACACTGAAAACTAGCCAAATAAAATGGAGAGAAGTATCTCAACCAAGGCAGGATGGAGGGACAAACGAGAAGGAATTTATTTTGAAAAGAATTCATGTTGCAATACTTTGCAAAGACATACAATCTTAAACCAGCAAGTATTCAATTACAGCATTCCCCTAGCAGGGAAACACAATCAGCACACAAACACATTTAGTTAGAGCAGATAGGACAATTTGCTTTTTTGTATAGCAAAACTGAATAAAAGAACGCTGGCTAAATTAAAAAAACGCAATCCACAATTGGGCAATATCGTTATTGTGACCAATTAAAGTGCCACAAAGCAGGGAGGGAGTCTCTACATCAGCGGTTCTCAACCTGTGGGTCGCGACCCCTTTGGGAGTCGAACGACCCTTTCACAGGGGTCGCCTAAGACCATCGGAAAACACATATTTCCGATGGTCTTAGGAACCGAGACACCGCTCCTCTATCTCTTTGCCCTCCTCTTCCTCCTCCCCTTCTTCCTCCTGCTGCCCCCCAGGTGGCTCGGGTGGGTGCCAGGACAAGAGGGGTGCCTGGGGGGGAGCAGCCGGGCTTGCGGAGGGGCTGGCAGGGGCCGCGCGGCACCAGCCCCCACCGCGGCTCCATCAGATGGGCGGAGGGCGAGGCCGGNGGCGGCGGCTGGGCCGGGGGCGGCGGGGACCCGTGACGATGCAGCCATGCCACCGCCGCCGCCACCGGAGCCGCTGCCTCACGTCCTGCTCCCCCTCCCCGCCTGTTCGGCTGAGGACGCGGCGGAGGCCGGGCC
This sequence comes from Protobothrops mucrosquamatus, assembly GCF_001527695.2. Lineage (NCBI taxonomy): Eukaryota > Metazoa > Chordata > Lepidosauria > Squamata > Viperidae > Protobothrops > Protobothrops mucrosquamatus. Next base: position 206,207 of record NW_015388671.1, on the reverse strand, counting down.
GGGGGCAGCGGGGACCCCCAACGATGCTGCCGTAAGAGAGAAAGAGAAAGGGAGAGAAACAGAGGAAAAGAGAGAGGAAAGAGAGAGAAAGAGAAAGAGAGAGGAAACAGAGAGAAAGAGAAAGAGGAAAGAGAGAGAAGAGAGAGAGGAAAGAAAGAGAAAGAGAGGAAAGAGAAAGAGAGAGGAAAGAAAGAGAGAGAAAGAGAGAAAGAGGGAAAGAGAGGAGAAAGAGGAAAAAGAAAGGTGAGAGGAAAGAGAGAAAGAGGGGGAGAGGAAAGAGAAAAAGAGAGGAAAGAGGGAAAGAGGAAAGAGGGAGAGAGAGAAAGAGGGAGAGGAAAGAGAAAGAGGAAAGAGAAAGGGGGAGAGGAAAGAGAGAAAAAGAGGAAAGAGAAAAAGAGGCACGAGAGAGAGAGGGAGAGGAAAGAGAAAAAAGAGAGGAAAGAGAGAGGGAGAGGAAAGAGAGAGAGGAAAGAGGGAGGGGAGAAAGGAAAGAGAAAGGAAAGAGAGAGACAGAGAGAGACCGTTTTGACATCTAAAATGAAGATAACACTGCATATATCCTTGTTTACCTTTATTTTATATATTTATTTTATATTTATTTTATTTATTTAATTGCATTTATATCCCGCCCTTCTCCTTGCGGACTCAGGGCGGCTGACAATGATTAAAATACTAACATATACATCTAATTAAAAATTGATTAAAAAGAAATATTTAGATACGTCAAATTTAAAAGTAATTAAAACCCCTTTAAAATCCCTTAGGCCATATACACACACAAACACAGATACATACATACATACATACATACATACATTAAAGGTAAAAAAGGATATACGCAGTGTTATCTTCATTTTAGATATCAAAAGGGTTTTGCGGCTCCCGGTGTTTTGTTTTCGGTGGGAAACGTGTCCAAGTGGCTCTTTGAGTGTTTTGGGTTGCCTACCCCTGTCCTAAGGGAGGCGGCGCTGCTTCGTGGCCCTTTCCGTGGAGGAGGCTGAACTAAGCTCTGCCGGCGCTGTCACCCTCTTGGCTCTCTCTCTCTCTCGCTCTCTCTCCCCCTCTCCACGCCTGGGCGCTTCTCCAACCAGGCTGGGCGGAGCCAGCGGAGCGGCCTTCCTGCCCCCCCTCCCCGGCCAGCTGGATGGGGGGTTGGGGGTCACCACAACATGAGGAACTGTATTAAAGGGTTGCGGCATTAGGAAGGTTGAGAACCACTGCTCTACATTCTTCGGAACAGACCTGAGAAAAATATCTGAGAAACTCACAGGCTCGTTTGTGGAATTTCTGCTCCTCCTAATTGCCCAGTTGGGCATTGTGATTTTTTTGCATTTCACAGACCAGCGCAGCTATCCTGCTTTTTTTGCATCTTTGCATTAAAATAGTCTTCTCTAGTGGGCCCATTACAATGTAGCAACTGCTTTTAAAAATGAGATGTTAAAGCCAAGAATCCATATTATCCAAAGATGCTTGACCTGGACTGGGCTGGACTCATTATTGCAGCATTTTTGGTGCACAGCAAGAATCAGGTCTCCCAACCCATCCAATGATCATTGATGCAGGAGGCAGTTCCTTACCTGAGAAGGTGTTATCTGCAAAGCGGAACAGAAGGCTACTTTTGCCAACCCCTGGACAGGAAACAAAAGGGAACAAATCACCCAAACACAAAATGAGAGTTTAATCCTCCCCATCATTTCTTAACGGCCTCTGGTGCAACAGATGGTCCTCAGCAAAGCCGCTGAGAAGCTTCCCGCCCAAAGCAAACAACCTTGGAGTATTTATTCAAAAAGGGCCACTCCTGTCTTAACCTATTGTGTCATACTACAAGGAGAAGAAGGGGGGGGAACCACAGGACTGGAAGAGAAACTTGCACAGCATTGGGGGGAAGGGGGGACCATCAGAGATTGTGGATTATCTTCCATGCAGTGGATGTGAACTCTCAGGCAGTGGTGAGAACAGGATAAATAATAACTAGATCAGTGTGATGCTGAGTAGTCACAAAATTTTGCTTCTAAATAGGAAGTTGAAAGGTTATGAGCAGGAAGAAGAGGGAAGGCACACCTCGATACTCTGGCTTAAAGTAATCAAGGGTGGCACCACAGATGTCACGGGACACAAATCCTCTCTGGCAACTTCTGAGGTCACCTGTTGACATAACCCTGGAAATCAACTTCTCCAGTTCTTTTCCTTTCCTTCCTCATAGTTTCTTGAACAGACCCCTTCCTGTGAAGGTTGAGAGTACACAACTGCATCTCCAGTCTCTAAAGCTGCAGTGGGAGATAAGCCAAGATTGAGTTCCACAGAGCAAGCTTTCTTGGCTGATCTTGGCTGTATGCTAGGCCATCTCTTTCTCTCTCCCTCTCCCACACATACAGTATATACACACTGACGGAAATCTGTTTTTCTTCCCAGATTTCACAAACCAGCTAGGTCCCTTTGTGTGCCAGCTGATTTCCTTTGGTTCCTGTAGGAGCCTCTTAGCTCTCCACGTCATTCAATATGACGTTCAGCCGAACTGCCATTTTAGCACACTTTTACTATATATATATATATTACCCTTGGTTATTGGTTTGTTGACAAACTAGAATTGGCTGAGTGCATCCCACACACTAAGGCAGGGAGGTCCAACCTTGGCAACTCTAAGACTTGTGAACTTCAACTCCCAGAATTCTGGCTGGGGAATTCTGGGAGTTGAAGTTCACAAATCTTAAAAAGTTGCCAAGGTTGGATACCCTTGCACTAATGCAAAAATCAGTTTGCCGACCATGACAGTTGAGTTCATGTAGCATGCTAAAGCAAACCAAACTCAGCATATTTTACTTAGCCACTGTATGAATCTCATATTCCTTGAGCTATGTAGAGCCTGGCTACTTATTACACAGAATTCTTTTCAGGGAATGCATATCGTCCTTTTTCATTTAAAAACCGCCAGCTTTTGAAGACTCTCTCCACATCTGAGCATGGCTGTTCTCTTTAATTATTCTGTCCTAAGATGGCTTGGGCTTTTCACACAATGTAGTTAGCATGTAATCTGTTTTGTAAAGTAACTCAAGATGCAGACGGGTTCCTACAGGTGAAAGTTCTAGTCTTCATCACCGAAAATGGCCACAGACAGAAGAGAAAAAAACTGGAAGAGAATATGCTAGTCAAACTGATGAAGGCCATACATGAAATCTAATTCTCCTCCTAGCACTGAATTTAGCAGGAATGCCACCAGGAAAGAGCACAAAATACGGCTACTGAGCCACAAGAGAGAAATATCAAGCAGACTCAGGGGAAACCAAATGTTTGCAGAAGAACAAACTTTTAAGAGAAGAAAGGAGGTGAAGGAGCAACCCTCCCAAATGGTCTAATGAAGATGGAGTAAGCTGAAAGGCCATGGAATGCAAAGAATTTGCTAGAGGCATACAAAAAACAAAATAAGAAAATAGTCAAGGAATGGAGTCTCTACAACAAGGGCAAGGCTGCCTGGCTGGAAAGTTGACCCAACGCTCCATTCTGCAACACTGGGATAATTTAACTTTCAGAAGGACTCTCCAGTTCAAATGAAAAGGGATCACAGCAGCTGTTCTCCATCTACCCCATCTCTGTTATCTTCCTGACATGTTAATTTTTGAAGAGACTTGGTGGTGGAATAGCTGGGAAACAATAAGTAGAGGAAAAGAGCTTGCAGCTGTATGACCCTCTTCTAGCCCTCTCTGTTCCTCTCCACGGGAGCCTTCTGAAGAACCATCAACACATAACAGGAAAGGAATCTGTGGCGTTTGTATCCCACAATGTAAGATAGCTGCATGTATATACGTGCAACTTCTCTATTTTTACAGTACATGACATAACCAGACACAGAAAAGCTTCACAGAATGCCCAAAACCAGGCTACTGGGTTAAACACACCCAAGGAAACCAAGATTCCTAAAAAACAAGCCTTCATTTTAACTAGCTTCATTGTTTGAGCACTCCTATCCACAAAGCTGTGTTAAGGTGGTGTACAAAATTCTCTTCTTTGACACTATTATGACATAGTACCTACTAGAAAGAAGAAAATGGAAGTAATTAGGTTATCTAGAGTTTCATGGTTTATTACACCTGGGATTCCTGCTTATGTATGAATGCCATCACTGGATTGTTTTTCATGTAACATATAGCCTTGCCTCACCAGGGATGAAAGGAGATACCCCAAGGAGAGTTTTCTCCAAAGAGATGCTTGGATTTCAACTTTAATTTTTCTCAATTTTAGCCACTTTCAGATGGTTGGACTTCAACTTCTAGAATTCCTCAGGCAGCAATGTCCTATCTCAAGCAATAGTGTGGCTCACTGGTGGATTCTGGGAGTTGAAGTACACTCACGTGAAGCGAAAACAGGTTGAAAAGGCTGTGGTAAGCGGTTGGCCACCACAATGGATGAAGACATTGGTTAACAAGATTTCTACAAGTATCTTCCATCATGAGGAATAAAAATGTTTCTGAAAATCTGGTACAGGTATTCCTTGACGTACAATCACAATTTCTATTGTTAAGCAAGACAGAAGAAGTGAGTTTTGCCCCATTTTACGACCTTTCTTGCTACAGTTGTTAAGTGAATCACTGCAGTTAGCTAGTAATACAGTTGTTAAGTGAATCAGGCTTCCGCATTGACTCTACTTGTCAGAAGGTTGCAAAAGGTGAACACATGACCTAAGTGTGAAAAATGATCATTAATCACTATTTTCAGTGCTGTTATACCTTCACTAAAAATGGTTGTTAACTCGAGGACTACCTGTAGTCACAATTCTAAGCCAAGATTTAGTGGGAGGTTTTTTTCCCTACAAATCCTAGATCACTGATATATGGAAACTAGTTCCCAAAATTGTCATCTCAGGGACAGTAACGAAAGACAGACTATCCAAGGCCTATCAATTACTTTTCTCTTCTGCCTAGCCCTAGCCAAACCAGATCTTAGAATCATAGGGTTGGAAGGGATCGTGGAGGTCTTCTAATCTAACCCCCTGCTGGAGCAGGAGACCTTATACCATTCCAGACAAGTGGCCGTCCAATCTCTTCTTGAAAACCTCCAGCGATGGAACATCCATAACTTCAGGAGGCAAGCTGTCCACTGATTAATTTTCTTACTGTCAGGAAATTTCTCTTTAGTTCCAGGTTGGATCCCTTTTTGATAATTCTCCATCCACTACTTCTTGTCCTGCCCTCTAGTGCTTTGGAGAATAGATTGAGCCCCTCTTCTCTGTGACAGCTTTTCAACTACTGGAAGACAGTTTTCATGTCACCCCCTAGTCCTTCTCTTCATTAGACTAGACATATCCAGTTCCCTTAACCATTCCTTGTACAGTTTAGCCTCCCAGATCCTTGATCATCTTTGATGCTCTGATGATGATCATGATTTGTGACATTTTTTTGCGGGTTTCTTTTATTTCTGGCAAAAAACACCCATTTAGGAGAATGGATTTGGACTTATGGCCAACATGATTCACTTACAAGTGCCATAAAAAGGGTTGTAAAATTGGGTTCAGTCACCTGGAGCCTCAATGTATGACTATCAGGAGTTACGACCAAAATTCCAGTCCCAATTGTGGTCGTAAGTTAAAGACTTACCCTTTCCTGTATCTGCTATAATTTCTCTGAATCTTTAAAATGTGGGGCCCAGAAAGGAACACAACACTGAAAGTGATGTATCAGTGAAGAATACACTGATCTGGGGATGATGCTTCTATCACTGCATTCAAATTATCTTGATAAGTAGATCAGCTGAATAACATCTAGAGCTGAATAACACCTAGTAGTAGTGACCAATGCAAAACTCTGTAGTTACATTTTTTTGCAGTCTTATCTCTCTGCTGACTCATATGCAGTTTGCAGTCAACAACTGTTTTGAGATCTTTTCCACAAATCCTCTTATCGATCCTCTATCTCCCATCTTATAATTGTGCATTTTATTTTGGTTTCCTGAGGGAAGAGTTTTGCATTGGTCACTACTAGGTGTTATTCAGCTCTAGATGTTATTCAGCTGATCTACTTATCAAGATATTTTGAATGCAGTGATTGTTTTCCAGAATAGGAACTGTCCCACTCATGTTTTTCAACTGCAAATTTAGCAAGCCTTTCTCCCACCTTTTCACCCAAATAATTGAACCAACGTAGAAGTATACAAAACCCAAGATCTAGCCTTGCTGCCACCCCACTTCAGATTTCACTCTAGATTTAACAACTAAGTTTTGAACTAACAAAACAACAGATTTGGAAGGGACCTTGGAGGTCTTCTAGTCCAACCTCCTGCTCAAGCAGAAAACTCTATACCATTTCAGACAAATGGTTGTCTGATCTCTTCTTGAAAACCTCCAGTGATGGAGAACCAAAACTGTCGTGGCCCCATCGGAGCCTGGTTCGAAGGAGGAGGAGTTGGAACCGGGACCATCTCACAGAGATGGCACATCTCCTTTGGCATGTTTGGAGAGGCCAGGGGGTGAGGACGGTGCTGTCCCAGGCTCCTCGGGCATTGGGGGAGATGGTCGACCAGACGGAGAGCTGCTTGCCTTCACAGACACGGATCGGCTGCTGACAGGTAGTGGTGCTGATAGGCAGATCTCCTCTGATGAGGAACGGCTGCCTCCTCCACCGATTCAAGGGCACGGAGAGCGGGGTGGAGGTAAGCCCAGAGAAGGGCTGCAAAGCTACTCGGGAGAAGGCTGCCCCATCCCTCCTCACAAGGAACACCTGGAGTGGAATGACTTTAGGAGAAGCAGTGAGGTGTTAGTCTTTGCCAGGAACAATTGTTAGCTTTGGATTACACTCCCCCAGCTTTGACTCATGCCTTTTCACCTTGCTTTGAGGACTGCTTTTCGTTTTTGCTTTAAGGACTGCTGTTTGTCTTGCCCTAGCCTTGTGGACTGTTTTTGCCCTTTGCTTTGCTTTACCTTCAGAACTGCCTTTGCCCTTGTCTTTGCCCTGAGGACTGCCAGTTGTCTTATGCCTGGACTTTGCCTTGTGGACTTTCCTGGTAATATATGGGTTGTTGTTTGGGGGATTGAGGGTGGCTGCCTTTAAGGTAGCATGGGGTGGAGCCTTACTGGTCATTGGAGGGCAGTTTGTAGAACACTTCTTGAGTACAATAAAGCAGGGGTTTTCAACCTTTTCACCCATTGTACCACTTTTAGGATAAGGTAACATCCGAGTACCACCAGTCGCCTAGCAAGGTGTCAAAAACTTGATGACCAAAAAAAAAAAGGGAAAAAAGTGATAAAGTACAGATAGTCCTTGACTTACAACAGTTCGCTTAGTGACTGTTCGAAGTTACAATGGCACTGAAAAAAGTGCCCCCCAAGCCACAACCGAGCAAACCAGGTGTCGCCTTCCCACCAGGCGACGCTCTTCCTCCTGTCCGAGGTTTCCATTGTTGTGAGCATTTCTGTTGAGGATTGGCAGCGGGGGTGGGGTGGGGGGTGTTTGGTTTTTATTCCCCTTGTCTGCTGGGTGATTGCAGCAGGTTTTGGTCACTTCACATGACCCTGGGACACTGTGACCGTCATAAATAGGAATCAGTTGCCAAGCATCTGAATATAAATCACAAGACCCTGGAGATGCTGCAACATTCCAGCTGCGCGTCTTCTGGGCTCAGCAGAAGCACCAGGATCAGTGCTGCTTTCCAGCTGGAGCCTGGCGCTGATCCTGGCGCTTCCACTGAGCCCTGACAGCCTTGCAGCTCCAGCCGTCTCTCGCTCAGGCTTGTGCAGTGCTGCCACCGGTTCAGCTCATTCCCCTCCCCCGCTACTTTTTTAGGATGGCCGCGTACCACCTGCCAGGTGCCAATGTACCACAGGTGGTACCCGTACCACTGGTTGAAAAGCCCTGCAATAAAGGACTCTCTAAAGGCCTGCCTCGCCTTGACCACCTGGGTCAGGGGTAGGCAACCTTGGCTCTTTTATGACTCGTGGACTTCAACTCCCAGAATTCCTGAGCCAGCCATGGCTGGCTGAGGAATTCTGGGAGTTGAAGTCCACGAGTCATAAATGAGCCAAGGTTGCCTACCCCTGACCTGGGTCATAACAAAACTTCCAGAGGCAAGCTATTCCAAGCAAAGTTAATTGTTCTGTCAGGAAATTTCTCCTTATTTTTAGATTGGTTCTCTCCTTGATTAGTTTCCATCCATTGCTTCTTATCCTGCCTTCAGGTGCTTTGGAGAATAGCTTGACTCCCTCTTCTTTGTGGCAGCCCCTGAGATATTGGAACACTGCTATCATGTCCCCCCTCATCCTTCTCTTCATTAAACTAGACCAGGGGTAGGCAACCTTGGCTCTTTTATGACTCGTGGACTTCAACTCCCAGAATTCCTGAGCCTGCATGGCTCAGCATGGAAACCTCTCCCTTTCTCCTCAGCATGGCTGGCTCAGGAATTCTGGGAGTTGAAGTCGAGTCATAAAAGAGCCAAGGTTGCCTACCCCTGAACTAGACATACCCAAATTCCAGCAACTCTTCTTTGTATGTTTTAGCCTCCAGCCCCCTAATCATCTTTGTTGCTCTTCCCTGCACTCATTCTAGAGTCTCAACATCTTTTTTATATCATGGTGACCAAAATTGAACTGTTTTCTTAGACCCACCTAAGAAATACGCCCTCCAGCCCATATTTAAAGTTCTAAAATATCTGCCCTCTTTCAGACTCAATGGCCTTCACAAGGGGCAGACCAATTTTCCACACTGATTAGCACAATGACATAATTATGCAAAGAAAACTGATGCCAATGACCCAATTTACATTCTTCCCATAATGATTTGATTATGTGAATTATCACATGAATAGAAGACCCCCTGCCCCCATCTGCCAATGAATACATTTTAATAAAGGTTAACCTGTTTCTGCCCCCAAATACAGTACTTCTTAGCCAGTCCCTCTGATTTAGCGTGCCTATTTGTACTAAGGGCCATGACTACGTGACAGGCATCTAAATCCTAAAATCTGCTGTAAATCAGACAAGTCTTGGAGCAACCTGATCCAAGCAGATCCCAGGAAGACCACCAAACAACCTGGGATCCTCCACCACTGAAATGTGATCGCCAGAGATCAACACCCTTTTTTGCACCAGCTTTTTACCATGCCAATCTATCCATCAATCATTTCATCAACTTTTCTCTCCTGCAGCCAGCATCTACTTTCAACTGATGGAGACTTCATTTGTATTTCTACTGTATCGTGAATCAATTTCTTCACAAATGAAGGCAAATATACGTGTCCCAGGATAATATTGCAGGATCCAATTTGGGTCAGTAACCGGGACCAGAGGTTTATTCTTTCGAGCTTTCAGACTTATGGTGGAGTCCATCCTCAGGGAACTTCTCTCTAGCAGAATGTGTGCTTTGGGTTATTCTATGTGTAGTATTTATATAGTGCCTGGTTGTGTGTGGCTTTTTAGTTATTGATTGGATGTTGATGGCAGAATATTAACTCATTGGCTGTTGTTTCCCTATGCTGCCAAAGGCTCTTAAATACCTGATAAGCTGGTGGTGAATCAGCATTCATGTTGATTGACAAGGAGCCCGTTTCCCAGGCTTCAATCATTTCCCTGGCTATTTTTGTCCCTGCTCAGCCCACAATCTTAGTAGCTGCAAAATTGATTGAAATGATTGCCAGGTTGGAGCAAACCCTGATTCTTGAATACATTGAAATATGCATGAACTCATACCAAGATTGCTGCTTCTACTAATCTTACTTTGATTGCCTCAAAATCAGCTTTATCAAGAGTAGAAAGCAAACAGAGGAAGCCATTAAAACTTCCCAAAACCCTAAAGTGAGAAGATAAGCCACATCACTTGCAAAGGGCCTAAAGAGAAAGTGAGGCGCTGAAATCTTCATCTCTCTGGGCTTTCCGACTGGAGAGAGAAGCTAAGACCATGTGGGGGCCTTTTCAAACAGAATATAATAACAAAGGAAGAGTAATCCAGTTCTGTCACAGTTCCGTTTGCAACACCCCTGTGACTTTTCAGAGGAAAAGATTTCTGGACGATTGTACTACAGGTAGTGCTCAACTTACAACCACAATTGTTTCCAGAATTTCTGCTGTAAGCAAGGCAATTGTTATGGGAGTCGTGCCCACTTCTACATTTTTTGCCTCAGCTGTTAAACGAATCGCTGCAGTTGTTAAGTGAATCATGCAGTTGTTAAGCAAATCCAGCTTCCTCCATTGATTTTGGTTGTTGGCTGAGAAGGTTACAAATGGTGATTACATGGCTCTGGAATGCTGCAACTGTCATAAATATATGTTGGTTGCCAGGATTTTGATCACGTGGCCATGGGGATGCTGTAAGGGCAATGACTGATCGTCTTTTTTTTCAGTGCTGTTGAATGGTCGCTAAACAAATAATTGTAACATGACAGCTACCTGTGCTAGCAGAGGAAGATCAGCTCAGCCTCAACTGGACAAGTCTGTCCCAACCAGTCTTCCTTTCCACTTCTTGGTTTTGTAGTGAGTCAGCTGGAAGGTAGAGTTCCCACCTCATTCTCATTCTCAAACTTTCCCAAGCAGCTGTGTGAGGTCAGCAGTTTGTGGCAGACCACAATGTGTCTACAAACTGCAATACCATCTGTATCAATCATTCATCCTAAACTGAGGAATTCCACATCCACATTAATATCTCCGATTTCACAGCAGGTGCAAATCCCCCAGTTCTCCTTGCTGGCAGCCCCATCTTCAGCAGGAAGCCAAGCTTTTAAGCTATGGCCAAAGAACACTAGAGCTCAAAATACAGCCTGGGAAACAAAAGATGGGACTTAACCAGATGAGTTGAATGGAATAGTTTTGCCCCAACATATGCAATCTGCTGCTTTCCAGATGTTTTGGATTATAAATCCATCTCTGGATTTGGCCAAGCTGGCTGAGGCTGGTGAGGGACAAAATCTTAAGATATCTGGAAGGCCCCAAATCACCTGCCTGATTTCTTTAATTTCTAACTTTCTTTAAAAAGCTGAAAAGTCTATGTAAAGAAAGTAGCAGTGTAATCCTGTACATTGGGGGGTAGCCAACCTGCAGCCCACAGACTGCATGCAGCCCTGGACAGCTAGTAATGTGGCCCCACAAGATCATAAACTTTTAATATTATTTATAAGGTAAAGGTTTTCCTGTGTCCAGTTGTGTCTAACTCTAGGGGGTGGTGCTCATTTCTGTTTCTTAGGCAAGGGAGTCAGCGTTGTCCAAAGACGCTTCCATGATCATGTGGCCAACAGGACTATACGTCAAGGTGCACAGAGCACTGTTAGCTTTCCACCGAAGTGGTGCCTATTTATTTGCATTTACTGTATATGCTTTTGAACTGGTAGGCTGGCAAGAACTGGGGCAAGTAACGAAAGTACTCGGGTCTCGAACCCAGGTTGTAAGCTTTCCAGCTGACAAGCTCAGCATCTTTAACTGCTGAGCCATCTTATTAACTGTATTATATATTTTATATGCAGTCCCAAAGAATTCCTCTTCACTTAATGTGGCCCAGGCAAGGCAAAAGGTTGGATACACCTGCTGTACGTGATTAAAAGTTAATATCTTTGAGTAAATTCAGCTTACCCTTAGGTAAAGAGCTACAGGATTATAACAGGATGTGAAACATATGGCCAATGAGAAAGGGCTGTTATAATCGGGTGAAAATCGAAAAGTCCATCCTGCTTAATCTTAATTTTCCACCCCGCTTCTCCACCCGCATTTTTTGCTATTCAGTTTTTTAAAGTCATCCTTAAATGTTAATAATGCATCAATAGCTTTTATTTGTACATTTGTGCTTTGTTTTAAGATAACTACCCAGGAAATGACCTATATATTCAATAAATGCAGGAAATAGTATTATAAACAATTTGAGGAATCATAATCAGCCATTCTCAGTTTCAGATGCACTTGAACTACAACTCCCAGGATTCAAAGTCAGTCTGGCTGTGTAGTCCCAGCATGCCTGGAGGCCATCCACTTGGAGAGGGTAGGTCAACAATCTCAAGACAATAAAAAACATAGGAAGGAAACTACCGAGATTGTTCCCTCATCACTAAAGCCAAATGAAAACATTCCATGGTTGAGAAAACTACAACTCAAAGGATGCTGGGAATTCTACAATTTGAATTAAGTCCTGAAGAAAACCATTAATATGTCACTAAAATAAAATTCAGCCTTTAACATATTTAATGGATCTTTCTGTAAGTCAGTGGAGTCTATAAAGCAGTGTTTAACTATGGTAACTTGAAGATGTTTGGACTTCAACTCCCAGAATTCCATGCAAGGAGGGGAATTCTGGGAATTGAAGTCCAGACATCTTAAAGTTGCTAAGGTTGGTACTATAGAGCAGGGGTGTCAAACTCGCAACGTCACGTTATGTCGCGATTTTGCCATTGCCTGCAATGGGGTGGGCGTGGCTTCCGGATGACGCATCCGGCCCACGGGCCAGCAGTTTGACACCCCTGCTATAGAGAATTAGAGTATCTGAAAAGGGGCGTTGTCTTACCTGAACGCCTTTTCTCAGCACGGAGATGGAGGATCCACCCATGGGTTATGACTGTATTCCTGCCCAATCAGATCAAGCCAGCCAAAGTTGTCACGCCCGTCCTGGACCGTAGAGATCCCAGATTTTGCCGCAAGCGTAGCCATTGACTGACACAAGACGTAGTGGCTCATAAACTAAACTAACCCAGGTTTTAAAGACCCAAGGAAAAAGGAGAGAGAGGGAGTGGATCCTCCATCTCCGTGCTGAGAAAAGGCGTTCAGGTAAGACAACGCCCCTTCTCCAGCACTGGAGATGGAGGATCCACCCATGGGACATACCAAAGCCTACTGTCCCGGAGGGTGGGTAGTAGACTGGTCCAGCGTGGCACTTTGGCATAAGACCTGTTGGAGAACTCTCCTGCCAAAGGAGGCCTCTGCTGAGGCAAAGCTATCTATCTTATAGAGTTTAATGAAAGGGGATGGTGAAGCCCATGTGGCCGCCCTGCAGATCTCCTCAACGGAGGCCTGGGTGGCCCATGCTGCAGAGGTGGCTGCGCTGCGAGTGGAATGAGCTGTAATTCGCCGTGGAATTGGCAATGACTCGGCCTGGTAAGATTCGGCTATGCATGCCCGTATCCACCTGCCTATTGTGGAAGAAGAGACCTTCCTACCTCTGTTGGAGGAGTAAAAGGAAACAAATAGGGCTTCGGATGAACGGAACTCGGCTGTTCGTGATATATAGTACCGAAGTGCCCGGCGAACATCTAGAGTGTGCCATTGACGTTCTAAGGCGTGTGATGGGTGAGGGCAAAAGTCCGGTAGAATTATCTCTTGTGCCCTATGGAAGAGAGAGTTGACCTTCGGGACGAAGGTGGGATCGAGACGGAGAATTACCTTATCCCTGAGGAAGACGCACAGGTCATCCCGGATCGATAGAGCAGCCAGTTCGGAGATGCGTCGTGCAGATGTGATAGCCACTAAGAAGGCCACCTTGTGAGACATGTAGCGGATGTCACACGTACTTAAGGGTTCAAAGGGCGTTTTCGTGAGCGCCTTCAGGACCTTTGGTAATTCCCATGAAGGGTATCTGTGCACGGAAGGGGGTCTGGTGTTGGTGGCCCCTTTTAGGAAGGAATGTATTAATGGGTGACGGCCCAAGGGCTCCTTTGAGGCACAAGTGAGTACTGTGGACAGAGCGGCGACTTGTCTGCGCAATGTGCTTGGGGCCAACCCTTTCTCTAGTCCCCTTAATAGGTAATCCAGGATGTGTGGTACTGTGAGTTCTGGGAGGGACAACTGTCGCTCAGAGCACCATAAGCGGAAGCTCTTCCACGAAGCCTCGTATATGCGGTTCGTGGCTGGGCGACGAGAGGCCTGGATTATTGAGATGACCCCTGGGGAGCAAAATCCCCTTGATAAGATCGAGCGCTCAAGCGCCAGACGGCTAACTGGAGCCACTGAGGGTCTGGGTGAAGGATAACACCCTGGCTGAGGGAGACCCTTTCTGGGGGAACTCGCCAAGGATCTGTGACAGAGAGACTCATCAAGTCGGCGAACCAAGGTCTCCGCGGCCAGTATGGGGCCACCAGGAGAATCTCCGCTCGCTCCCGAAGGAGCTTGCGTATCACCGCTGGAAGGAGGGGTGGGGGGGAAGGCATACAATAGACCCTGTGGCCATGGGTTCCGGAGGGCGTCCGTTTTCTCCACCCCCCCTTGAGGGAAACCTGGACATGAATCGGGGCAGTTGAGTGTTGGATGGGGACGCGAAGAGGTCCACGAGCGGGAGGCCGAAGCGGTGGCAAATTTCCCTCAAGATCCTCGGATGGAGGCGCCATTCCGAGTGATCCACCGTTGACCTGCTGAGGAGGTCGGCTTGGGTATTTGCTTTCCCTGAGATATGATCGGCTTTGATTGATGCTACATGGTGCTCTGCCCATGATCCTAATAGTAGAGACTCTCTCAGGAGAATCTGAGAGTGTGTGCCTCCCTGTCTGTTCACGTGTGCCTTGGCTGCAACGTTGTCGGTGAGGACTAATACGTGCCGACGCTTCACCTGGTTTTGGAAATGGCAGAGTGCCAAGTGAATTCCCCTTAGTTCGAGCCAATTGATGCTGTGATGGAGGTCCCTGGTGGACCAACGTCCCTGGGTCCACTGCGACTGTAGGTGTGCTCCCCAGCCAAACATGCTGGCGTCGGTTGTGATTATCAACCGGTCTGGTTCCTTGAAGTATGACCCTCTGGTCATGGCTGGTGATAGCCACCACTTGAGGGACTGTGATACCTGTTGCGGTAGCTTGACTTTCCTCCTGGATGCGCTGAGGTTCTGCCTCTGGAATGGAAGCATGAACCATTGCAGCCTCCTGGAATGGAGTCTGGACCATGGAACTATTGCTATGGCCGAGATCATCTTCCCTAATAATTGAGACAGGCTGGCTAACGATACCACCCGACTTCTGCGTGTTTGGAGGACTAACTCCCGTATGCTGTCCCGACGCTCCTGTGATAGGTATACCCGGCACTCTACGGTGTCTATGATGGCCCCGAGGTGTAGCAGCCTTGTCGTGGGGTTCAGGTGGCTCTTCGGAAAGTTTACCGAGAACCCGTGGGCCTGGAGTAGCTTTAGCACCAGATCGATGTCCGACATGGCCGACCGTGTGGACGATGACTGGATTAGGATGTCGTCCAGATAGCATTGGACTCTGACAGGCACCATTCTTAGATGAGCTGCTAGAACCGCCAGGATCTTGGTAAATACCCTTGGTGCCGATGATAGACCAAATGGGAGCGCTCTGTATTGGAAGTGGCGCCCCTTGTATGCGAACCGTGCGGTGGGCCAGAGAAATAGGAATGTGGAGATACGCCTCTGTGAGGTCGATGGACGTTAGGAAGTCCCCTCTCCTTACACTTCCCAAGATGGATCGTAACGTTTGCATTTTGAATTTGCGATATGCAAGATGAAGGTTTAGGCTCTTGAGGTCTAGAATTGCCCTCCATCCCCCTGAAGCTTTGGGGACTATGAAGAGGATGGAGTAGAATCCCTGACCTCTCTGGTCCAGTGGTACCAGTTCTATGGCTTTTATGTGTAATAGGTGTTGAACAGCTTCGTTCATTAGTCTTTTCCTTATTCGGTTCCGGGGGTATGGACAAGAGAGGAACCGATTTGGAGGGTTGGATATAAATTCCAGGAAAAGACCGTGACGAATGGTGTTGAGCACCCAGATGTCCGTGGTTGTGACCTCCCATTGGTGGGCAAATAGGGAGAGTCTGCCCCCAATGGGAGGTGTTGATAGGTTGTCACTTGGAGCGGCGGAACGGCCTGCTGTTCCCCCGAAAGGGCCGCTTGCCTTGGAACTGCTGCCTGAATCTGGGAGTCTGCCTATCAGGCTGTCTGTCCTGTCTATCCTGTCTGGCTGGAGACGGTTGAAAGGATTGTGTATAGTTGTATCTGGTTGTACGAAAGGCTTGTCACTGGGAGTAATAGGTGGGATGTTTGTCCGGCCTTTTGAGGACATGTTTGAGTATCTTACGTTTGTCCTTGTTCTCTGTGAGGTAGGGGTTCAGGGCATCGCCAAACAATCTACCTCCCTGATATGGAGCTGCTGCCAGCTTCCACTTGGTTTTAGCATCGGCTTGCCAGTTTTTCAACCACAACATACGGCGGCCTGTAATGTTGGACGCCATAGCCCTGGATGAGAACCTGGCAGCCTGGAAAGTTGCGTCCGAGGCATACTCGGTGGCTGCCACCATTTTGCTAAGGTCCTGGTGCGTGCGGGTATCCTCTATTGGGATCCGGGCTTGAAGCTGTCGCAGCCAGCGAAGGGCGGACCTATTGAAGAATGAGGCGGAGGTTGCGGCCCTGATCGCCCAAGCAGATGATTGGTGTGTTCTGCGAAAGGTGTATTCGCATTTACGATCTTCATTCTTGAGGGCCTCCGAAGGATCCCCCGAGATAGCCGTGGGCGATACTAGGGGCCCCAATGGTTCGTCTATGGACGGTACCTCCAAGGTCTCTTCCAACTCCCTGGCAACACTGTACAATTTTTTGTCAGTGTTACTCGGGAGAGGGAGGGAGGCCGGAGATGCCCACTGTCTGCGAATTGTCCTCAAGAACAGTGAGGGACAGGGGATGTGATGTTGAGTTGCTACAGTTTCAACGAAACATGGGTCTGCCGCCGCGTCCGGGTCAGCTGGGACGTTGGTTGAGGAGGATTGAGACCCGAGGTGAGCTGTGGATGTGGCCTTGCGGAGTAAGGTGACAAAGAAGGATGGATTGAAGAGCCCACTAAAGGAGGGTGCCTCTGGGGGAAGTTCCTCCTCCTCGGACATTGGAACTTCGTGTTCGGTCTCGACCTGAGTAAGGTAGGAAGTCTCAGAGACTGATGACCCACCTGGGGAGGGAGGGTTGTCGTAGCCCTTGGTCAGATGTGGTGTGTGGCGAGAAACTGCGTTTACTGGCTTGGGAGTCAGGATCCTGGCATCAAGGGCTCTATCAACTGCCTGAGAAATTAAGAGGGCAAGGCGGTCCTCATTTGGAAGGTACCCCGTCTCGCTTGGCTGCAAGCCTGCAGCCGTAGGAGTAAAGGTGGCTTTGGGAGTTCCTTGAGGAACGCTTGTAGAAATGGATTGAAGGATGGACGGACACTCGCTTGATCCGTACTGTGCGGTGGAATGTGAGGATTCCCCCGCTGACCAGATACCCAAGGGAGATGGGGCTCCTAGGGGCAATTCCAGGTCTAACTCCTGGGACTGAGCTGTTTCCAGCCTGGCCCTTTTCTGCGCCTTGGAAAACTCCCTTTCCAAGGCCTGGTGTCTCCACTCAGTCTGTTTGTCTGCTCTTTTTGAGCTTTTGTTGGTAGATCTTACCTTGGTTCTGGTCGTCGTTTTCTCCGCGCCCTCCAGACCAGGTAGTCCTAATGAGGATGGCAGAGCGCTCTTAGCTGCAGGGCCCGAATCGCCCATACTCCAATGGCACAAGAACACGAAAGGGAGCTCCTGGTATCCGGAGAAAATGCACTCTGGGTAGGAACAGGCGCGCTAAGGGTGCGTCCGTAACCCAGGTGAGGCTGTTGCGTGGATGAGGACAGGCGTGCTAATAGGTACGTCTGCAATCCACTATATTTTGGCACGGATAAGGACAGACACTCAACAGGGGGCGTCTGGAATCCGGCTGGTTTTGTTCTGGACGATGGCAGGCGCACTACAGGGGCGTCTGGTATCCAGATGAGCGCTGATCACCAGTTGTCACTCCTTGTCTTCATCCAATTTGGATAGGTCTGATTAGAAAATTCCTGGAGAGACACCAGACCTAGGTAAAGGGAGTCTCAGTGTTCCAGTTAATTATTAGTATAATTACTCAATCATCAATTATTAATCAACTTAACTAATTTGCTTAATTTAGTTAATTTAGTTTAATTATCAATTGATTATTAATTCAATTAATTAAGTAATAAATTAATTCAAATACACAAGAAATAAATTCCCAATAAATCACCCCCTTGATCGGGTGATTGAGATTCTAATCACTATTTAATTAAAAATAATAATTTAATTATTATACCATATCACTTAATTAATTAAAAATAATCATTTAATTATTATTCAATTGATAGATGGTAATCAGTTTCCGAACTGGTAATCCGTTCCAAACTGATTACCTACTTAATTTAAAATTAATCAATTTCCAAATTAATAAAAGAATTGTTCCAGATAATTTAAACAATTGATTACAAGTAATCAGATTTGATTAGGTAAAGGTCCGATCCGGGGACCACGTTGTCCAAGATGGCGATCGTGCTAACAAAGACAAGAGGTGACTCCGAAGGAGAAAGCAAGGAAACAACAAGTACGGACCTTAAATTTCCCGCCGCAGAGCTTGATTTGCCGGTCAGCTGCTGAGCAGCTGATCGGCGCTGAGCGGGGGAAGCGCGCGCGCTCTCAGATCGGCGATTCCCCGACCGAGGAATAAAGATTTCAAAGATACTGGAGGGGACTCCGGTTAGTTCTGGAAATCCTGGGGTTTTGAATTCTTTTGGATACAAAGGAAATCGTCCCTTTGCTCTGGCTCCCCTCGGAGCTGTCTCCGCAGGCTCCGGTGGAGAGGAGATTGCCCTTTAAATTTTAAAGTTCGGAGGACTAACAGCCGTTAGTCCTCAGAAGCAGCCGGCACAAAGGAACTTTCTTTGTCTTGCCGGTCTGAAGTTAATGCTTTAGAGGGGAGAGGAAGAAGGAGCCCCTTCAAGAATATCCCCCCCCATCAATTAAATTTCTCCTGTAGGATTAAATTAAATTAAATTGAATTAAATTAGGAGTAAAATCCCAGCTAGAAAGGTATAAAATGGACGATCCCCCAATGGAAGACTATACCTGCCTAAGAGCCAAGTTTTCACGTCTGTCCTGGGCGAGATCAAGCCAAAATCTGGGATCTCTACGGTCCAGGACGGGCGTGACAACTTTGGCTGCCTTGATCTGATTGGGCAGGAATACAGTCATAACCCATGGGTGGATCCTCCATCTCCAGTGCTGGAGAAGTAGTGAAGAACAAGAAGAGAGGTAGAATTAAGGAGTAAATCATTGGTCCAATGATTTCCCCTCAGAGTTGTGTGGATCTTTATTCTGCCCAGAGATATTTGCAGAAATGAAAGCAAGGCAGAAAGGGTGGGGAAGAACAAAAGAACAAAAATAAAGTACAGGTAAGAAGGAGATTATATATGGAGGGAGGGACGCATTCAGCCCATCCCAAGTGCTCACAATGAACTGGAGGAAGAAAATGGAAGATTGACATAAAAGTCTACGAAGGCAGAAAAATTGGAAAGAACCAGGCTAAGTGTTCAGAATGAAAATGGCAAAAGAGTAACAGATAAGTCTAGCATGAAAAGTGGTAGGAAGATCTGAAAATGTGCAAAAAAGACAGCAAAACGGTTGAAATAATGTTTGGAGGGGGGAGGGAACCAGCAAGAGGCAGTTTAGTATAGTGGTTAAGATACTGGCCTAGAAATCAGGAGAATGTGAGTTCTAGTCCTGCCTCGGGCACTCGACTAAGGTGACTTTGGGCCAATCATTTTCTCTCAGCCCAGCCTACTTCACAGGGTTGTTGTTGTGGGGAAAACAGGAGGAAAAAAGAGAACAGGTATTTCTCGACTTACAACCACAATTGAGCCCAAAATTTCTGTTGCTAAGTAAAACATTCATTTAAGTTGCCCCATCTTACTACCTTTCTTGCCACAGTTGTTAAGTGAATCACTGCAGTTGTTAAGTTGTTAAGTGAATCTGACTTCCCCATTGACTCTGCTTCTCAAAAGGTCACAAAAGGGGATCACATGACCCCAGGACAGTGGAACAGTCATAGATATGAATCAATTTTGATCACATGACCATGAGGATGCTGCAGTGGTCATAAGTGTGAAAAGCGGTCATGCCACTTTTTTCAGTGCTGTTGTAACTTTGGACTGTCACTAAACGAACTGTTGTAAGTCAAGGACTACCTGCATTATGTATGTTCTCTGCCTTGAGTTACTTATAAAGTAGTAAAGGCAGGATAAAAAAATCTAACAAATACAGAAGGACAGAGTTAGATAAGATTGAAGATGGATGACAATGAAAAAACAAGCATTCTTACCCGAATCTCCGATGATAAGCAATTTAAACAAGTGGTCATAATCCTTGGCAGCCATTCACAGTGCTGGGTCAGCTTCCGTCACCGCTTTTATATCACACTCAGTTCCTCCCTGGAGGGCTTTTTCTCTCAGCCCCTCAGGATCCTTTTCCTCAACTCCCACAGGATCCAGTGGGAAATCAGTTTGGCCTCACAGCCCCATCACAGCTTCCCAAGGCTGAACAGGGTCCAAAGATTGCCAACAATTTCCAAGAAGGGGAACTGAGTCAATCCACAAGGATTCACTGTCTTTTCCTCCAAAGAGTTACCATAAAGAACATGGAAATGTTTGTAACTTAGCCTCAGCTGGGAAAATGTCAAAACTTTTTTTCTTCCAAATGTTTTCCTTCCCTTGAGGTCAAATGACAGAAGAACACAGCCCAGTTTGTGTGTCCAAAAGCACTTTCGTCTTCTGCCAAACAACTGTAGGATGTGTGTTGATTGTTCTGGAGTTTTGTCCTCCAATACTGGAATCACGGTTTACTAAAATCTTGGCTTCGCTTGTCATGGGAAGGGAAACAGACAGAAATGGTTAAATGTTTCTGAGCCAATTGAGAGGGAGGATTTTTCCCAAATTCCTGGCTTACCAAAAAGCCAAAATATTGTAACTGAGAACAAAAAAAGAGAAAAAGGCAGGGAGAGGAAGAAACATGTTTCTTCTTCTTTCTTCTTCTGTCTTTTAATCCCAGCTTTTAAAAGAGAACAAGATTCAACTCCCTTAAGCAATAATTCTGACTGTTAAAAACGAAAGCAGGACACAAAGGTAGTTATTGTTTAAAGGATATCCAGAAAAGGGATAGCAAGGAGGTGAGAATTTAGATCTCCATTCCAAAAAGATCTGCCTGGCTCCAGAAAACAAATGCACAGTATCGAAAGGAGTGTAGTAGCATCAGAGAAAACCACTTGCCATGATGAAGATGATGATCCGATCGGGCTTTTTAAAAAAAGGAGAAACGGGGGAAAAAATCAGAACACTCACTCGAGGTTGGAAGGAAGCAGGTTGGGAGTTTCCCTAGAAGGGTTTGGCCAAGAGGAAAGGTCGCAAAGTTTCCTCAAGTACCCGGCCTTCTCTTTTTTCCAAGAAAAGAAGCCAGGAGAGGAAAAGGCCAAAGGGAGGGAGCAGGAAAGACGCCGCTGTGCAAGAATCAATGAAGGAGACGAGGAGAGCCGGGCGCAAGGCGGCCTGCAGGAGGCATTGCGACGGGAGCCAAGGAGCGCAACGCTGAATCAGCTGCCAGGCTAGGCGGGTCTCCCGCGGGCGGCGGCGGCGGCGGCGACGGCTGCCTTCCCTCCTCGTCCCCTGCCGGACGCTGCTCTGGCTGGGATCAGATGATCGACAGGTCCCCGCAGCCCGCGGCTTCCTGCCTCTTTCCTCTGACGGCCGCGGCTTCCCCGCTGGAACTGCAGAGTAGCATTCGAACCAGGCGGAGGCAGAGCGAGGGGCGGAGCCCGCCTTGTAATGGGCGGCGCCTGTCGTATAATGGGCGGCGCTTAGCGACCGCGGCCGAGGGCTGGGCGGGGCCGCGAGAAGGGGGAATAAAGAGGGGGCGGGGCTTGGAGGAGTCGCGGGGCCCGCCCCCTTGCGGGGAGGAGTGAGTATGACCGCGCGCGGGGTCCTCCAGGTTAAAGATGCAGACCATTTTTTTTCTTTAATTAATTGATACAAGATTTATTTATTCAGACGTGCAGCCTGAGCAGTCCAGTCGGACCTCCCTCTTCGAGGGTTAAAACGCCTGCATGCGGTAGCGGGCCCCAACCTGGCGCCCATAGACGAAGGGGACTACAATGACTATCCTCCCCGGCCTGCAGGGAATGGGAATCGCACGCATCTGGAGGCTGCCTGCTTAAGGATGGCAGCAGCCGGAAAAAGGGCCGCCAAGGTTGGCCTCCCTGGGTCCCAGGGACAAAACCAGGATTTATTTCCTCCCCCCTCTCTCCCCCCCCCCCGCTCAGCGAGGATCCGGAGAAGAGATGGGCGGGTTTCGTGGAGATGGGTGGGTTTCCGAGCAGGGTCGATATAGGGAAGAAAGCTTTATCTATATAAATAAAAATGTAAATGTTCGTTTGTTCAAAGTCTTAAATCTCCGAAAGTTCTTTACCGATTGCTTTGAAATTTTGACACAACGTTGCATTCGAATACGCGCGTGTTTTTATATACCTACTATTATATAAATATCACACCTGTGACAGGTAAAAACATGATATATTACAAACGTGCACTTTCTCTTTTCTTTCTTTTCCATTTAACCAGACTGAGCCACAGCAACGCGTGGCTGGGTACAGCTAGTGAAAAATAAAGAGTAACGATCTGGGGAAATGAGGCAAAGGGGAAAAAAATTAAAAAGTCATTTGGAAAGGAAGGGAGGGGACGCGACCCAGCGGAAGGTGGCACGCATTAATAAAAGGGAAAAAAATACATTTCAGGGTGTGTCTATTTTGCTGCATCCAAATACGTGGCTCTGGACGAGGTTTCGCCTTTTAACAGCTGCGCTGGGCACAGCAATTTCCTTTGTAGCACCTCAACCGGGAAACTGTGGGTCGTAGCTTCCAAATGGGTGGGTGGCTGATGTTGGCTGGATTTGGAGCAACCTTTGGCAGAAAAGAGCCCCAGGTGGGGACAGCACCTTGGCTGATCTCCAAACAGTTCAGTGGAATTGGAGCTGATGGATGGGGGACCACAAGGAAATTCCAAGACTAGCCTGGGAAGAGGGGAAAAAAAGCTTTGCAGAAGTCTGGCAAACTGCTTCTCTTTTACTGCCGAGAAAGTAGGGTGGGTGTGTCCAAGGTACCAGAAATAAACCAGATTTTTTTAACTTTTGGCAGAAGAAGACATTGACAGAGGATCCTCAGCTCAGGGTCCTTTTCCCCCTCTCCTTCCTAGGATCTGAGGCATCCAAAGGTGTCCAAATAATCTACATCTGTGTTTCTCAATCTCAGCAATTTTAAATTGTGTGGACTTCAACTCCCAGAACTCGCCAGCCAGCATAGCTTAGTTTAGCATAGCTGGCTGGCTGGGGAATTCTGGGAGTTGAAGTCCACACATCTTAAAGCTGTTGCGATTGAGAAGCGCTGATCTAAATGCAGCTTCCTGGTTTGAGAGAGGAGTGAAGGGGTGGGGTACAGATTGTCCATGCCTGTGGCTGTTTGCTTTGACCATCTGCCTGACCCATCCGTTCTGCATTCCTCTCCGGAGGGTTGGGATGCCAACTGCAGCCGCCCCCTCGGTTTTGCAAGAGATGCACATTGTTCTCTGCTTAGGCCCACCATGGGAAAAGAAAAATGCCACCCAGAGGGATGCAGCTGGCGCAGAAAGACCAGGGTGCCCACAGCCCAGCAACTGAGGCACAGTTAGAATCACAACTTTTACTACTGTAAAATCAAAGGGCAGACTCAGTGTCTGTGAGCTTGTATTCAAGTCTCATTAAAAGGAAAAATTAAAAAAAATAGATCACTTTGGTTTAAATCCTTACAGGTGGTAACAGTATAACTTTTTACTCCTTAAGAAATTCTTGGCAAACTCTGTTTTCCCTTTTGATCCCTATTGGCATTATTTTGTTCCCAACCTTTATTTTAAAGATTAGGATTCTGGGGGGGGGGAGTTTTCCTGCTAACCTACAATAACAAAAAAGCTATCAAGATTAAAAACAACACAGACACAGAACTACCTCAAATACAGGTAGTCCTCGACTTACGACCACAATTGAGCCCCAAATTTCTGTTGCTAAGCAAGATGGTTGTTAAGTGAGTTTTGTCCCATTTTATGACCTTTCTTGCTACAATTGTTAAATAAATTACTGCAGTTGTTAAGTTACTAACATGGCTGTTAAGTGAATCTGGCTTCGCCATTGACTTTGCTTGTCAGAAGGTGGCAAAAGGCGATCATGTGACCCCAGGATGCTGCAACTGTCATAAGTACATGCCAGTTGCCAAGAGTTCGAATGTTGATCGTATGGCCATCAGGATGCTGCAACAGTCAGAAGTCACATTTTTCAGTGCCATTGTAATTCTGAAAGACCCAGCAGGGGATCCGAAGCAATTTAGGGTGCAGTGTGTGACATTTCAAAACATGCTTGTGCAAGTGAAATGGAAGACTACCTAAACCAGCGGTTCTCAACCTGTGGGTCGCGACCCTTTTGGGGGTCGCACGAGCCTTTCACAGGGGTCGCCTAAGACCATCGGAAAACACATATTTCCGATGGTCTTAGGCAGGGCTTGTCAACCGCCTTCTCTCCCCCCCCCCGCGGCTGTGCCTCCCTCCCCCCCTCCGCTCCACCTCATTTGTTTGTGGAAAATATGCTGCTTGGTGGCAGTCTGCACAAACTCTACCAAATGTGCCCTGCAGGGGGCGCATGAAGAACGCAGGCACAGAGCAAGGCCCCGCCCTCCCCAGAGACTCATTGTGCAGCAACCGGATTGACTTCTTCTCGTGCACGCAGGTCAGTGAAGGGGAGGCCGCCGCAGCACCCAATTCCTGCGCCCATCAGCTGGCGACCCCCGAACTTGCGCTTGTCAGCCAGGAGGTCTGGCGACGGCCGCCGGTCTCCTTTGCCACCCCGCCCATCCTCGACTCCTCCTCCACCCATTCATGTCGAGCCCGCCGGGGCTTGACAGGGAGAGAGGGAGGGAAGGAGGAAGGGACTCCTCCTCCTCTCCTAAGCTTTAAAGCACGATTGGCTTCCCAAGGGCGCCACAATCCTCACGAAAGCGGGGGGGGGGGAGAGAGAAGCAAAGGGGGCGAGAAAGCTCATGGTGGGCTCAAAGGACCACCTGTCAGATTTGATGACGAGAAATTCCCCACAAACCCAGGGAAGGGGTGGAGAAAAGGAGCCCCCTTTGGGAGGAAACCGCCACCTTCTTCTCCTTCGCTTTGCGCTCTTCTGTTCCTCGGCAGCTGGGCTGCCAAGCCTCTGCTGGCTGGAACTTCCTTTCCTTCCCTTCCTCTTGGTCTCTTCCTCCTTCCCTCCCTCTCCCATTGTCCCTTCCTTCCTTCCTTCCTTCCTTTCCTTCGCCTCCCTCTTTGTCCCTCCTTCCCTCCCTCTTTCCCCTTGTCCCTTCCGTCCTTCCTTCCTTCCCTCTTGTCCAGGATCGGGGCGAGCCTCTAAAGCTGATCCGCGCTTCTGCATAGCAGCCCAGAAGCAGATCAGCTGTAGCAGCTCTCCTTGGCTCCTGCCCAGCAAACTTGCTCGAGCTTTGCTGGAAAACATGCCGCTTGCTAATTTAGCAGAAGCGCGAATCAGCTGTAGCCTGGCACTGATCCTGGCGCTTCTGCTAACTTAGCAAGCGGCATGTTTTCCGGCAAAGCTGAGCAAGTGAGCTGGGCGGAGCTCTCCTCTGCCTCTGCCTGTGCACAGGCAGGTTTGGCATGTCGCCATGGCCACCGGCAGCAAAGCCACCAGCCACGCTGGCGGCCTGTCCCCCTCCCCTTGTCCCTTCCTGGGCACAGAGGGGGGGAGGAAGTAAGGGACAATGAGAAAGGGAAGGAAGGAAGGAACAATGGAAGGGAGGGAGGGAAGGAAGGAAGGGACAAAGAGGGAAGGAAGGAAGGAAGGAAGGAAGGAAGGAAGGGACAAGGGGAGAGAGGGAGGGAAGGAGGAAGAGACTAAGAGGGAGGGGAAGGAAAGGAAGGAAAGAAGGAAGGAAGGGACAATGGGAGAGAGGGAGGGAAGGAGGAAGAGACTAAGGGAGATGAAGGAAAGGAAGAAAAGAAGGAAGGAAGGGACAAGGGGAGAGAAGGGAGGGAATGAAAGAGAGGTTAGAGTGTGAACCGGACGGTAGGATGTGTGCATGCTCTATTCCATTGCAAAATTTACCAAGAAGAAAAACAATTCTTACCGTCCTTAAGATTATTTCTCACTCTGTTCTCACAATAGTTGCACCACAGCCAGACGGGAAAATTAGAAGCGCCACAATCATCATGTGAAGAGAAGTGATGCTTAATGTCAGGGATTGTGGGAAATGTAGTTCCCTAATAACCAGTACTGTGTAGGCTGAAACGAGGAATCCCGTCATACTTTGGGTTTTGCGTTCGGGTCTCTCTATCTTTGTTTAACCATGGAGATGCTGAATTGATGACTCGCGCCCCCTACTGTCTGCTTTTTTCATTTCGAAAATGATTGGACTCAACCAGTGGTTTATCGGACTCGCTGGGGTAGATGGGAGTTGTTGTTCAGCATAGGTGAAAGTTGATTGATTAAATAGATTAAAATGCAAAGCA
>NW_015388671.1:177256-179755 GCF_001527695.2 Protobothrops mucrosquamatus | reverse complement strand
ATCTTAAGCGATTATGTAGTTCACAGAATTATCCTCTTTAGAGTCTGTTCTCCAAGATGGGATAGATAGGAATTGTAGTTCAGCATAGGTGAAAGTTGATTGATAGATTAAAATGCAAAGCATGTTTTCCCCCATTTGAGCTCTAAATTTGGGCCGGGAAGGAAATTTGGAAAGGAGCAACTAAATTAGCAATTTAGTATGTACTGTGCTTTAAGCTGGCAAACCATGGCAACTTTAAGATATGTGGACTTCAACTCCGAGAATTCCCTAGCCACCATGCTAGCTGGAGACTTCTGGGAGTTGAAATCCACACAGCATAAAATTGTCAAGGTTGAGAAATACTGCTTTAAGCAGTTCATTTTTGTTGCAGTGTGGTTTCTATTTTATCCAGTTATGTCAGTTTTTAATTATTTTAATTAGAATTTTTTTTGAGAATTCAATATAAATATATCCAACCTTTTTGGGATAAAATCAAATGTGTGGTGACAAAATATATTCCTTGCAACAAAATCAGAAGCAAATGGCAATTAAGCAGACATGGCAACAAAGTAAATAACAATGAAATCATGACAGAATGAAACTCAGTTGCTGCTTATTTTTTTTTTAAATATATTTTATTAGATTTATATGAATAAGGAAAAAATAGGAACAATACAGGTAAGGGGAGGGAAGGGGATGGGG
Organism: Protobothrops mucrosquamatus; assembly: GCF_001527695.2. Taxonomy (NCBI): domain Eukaryota; kingdom Metazoa; phylum Chordata; class Lepidosauria; order Squamata; family Viperidae; genus Protobothrops; species Protobothrops mucrosquamatus. Next base: position 179,074 of record NW_015388671.1, on the reverse strand, counting down.
AATTGGGATGGAAAAAGGGTAGGTACAATAATCTCATGCTTTAACAAACAAGCTACCGTTCGGATCATGATAGTAAATAAACATGATTTATATCATACTCAACCATTTTAAAATAAGATTAACTATAACCATATTACTACTGATTAATAAACAGATAAAATTCATCTATGTGAATAAACATAATTAATAAAATCTCAACTAGTCATAATTGCCAACATTAACGGTTAAAAATCACTAAAAATAAAAATGTTGTCAACCTAATAACTATAACTCAATTAAACATCCATCATCTATTCTATAATATTAGGTTCTTTTCAGATTAACGCGTCTCTAACCATTGATAAAATTTTTCCCAAGTTTTAAAATAGACTGAATCATCTTTCTCTTTCATCTCCAATGTTAATCTATCCATTTCTGCACAATCTAAAATTTTAGTAATTATGGCCTGGTCAGATGGTAGATTTTCATTTTTCCAAAATTGGGCAAATACTATCCTTGCAGCTGTTAAAACATGTAGTATCAAGTAATCATTCTCTTTACCGTAATTAGGTCTTAATATTCCTAACAAAAACAATTCCGGTTTAAATTCTATCTGTATTTTCATCATCTTTTCCAACCATCTATGGATCTTAGACCAATATTTCTTAGCGTTAGGGCATATCCACCAGGCATGATAATAAGTGCCTGGCTGTTGTTTACATTTCCAACAAGTATTCGATACATTTTTAAACATTTTCGCTAAACGAACTGGTGTCATATGCCATCTATAAAACATCTTATATAAGTTTTCTTTATATGCTGCTGCTTTAGTAAGTTTAATATTTTTATCCCAAAGTTTTTGCCAGTCTTCTAGATCTATAGAATATCCAAAATTCTTTGCCCATACTATCATTGTCTCTTTCACTTGTTCTTCTTCCATATTCCAATTTAAAAGAAATTTATAGAGTTTCTTGATCAAATTCTCATCTGTTTTTAACAGAATTTTATCTAATGGAGTCTGTTCTTTGTAAAATCCTGTTCATTTTATGTCTTTTTCATATCTTGTTTGAATTTGCAGGTAGGACCACCATGTTAAGTCTATACCTTGTTGTTGAAGAGTTTGCCTGTCCTTAAGTTTTCCATCTTTATCCAAAATATCTTTATAACTAACCAGCTTGTCATAGTTAATCAAGTTTGGGTAGACAAATGCTTTCATTGTTGAGAGCCACTCTGGTATTTTCATATACATTTTATGTCTAATTTTCTCCCATTCTGAAAGTAATACGTTTCTTATGGCGTGATTTTGAAAATATTTATGCGCTTTAGTTTTCTCATACCATATAAAGGCATGCCAACCTAGTTGAAGATCATGTCCCTCTAAATCAGCGGTTCTCAACCTGTGGGTCGCGACCCTTTTGGGGGTCGCACGAGCCTTTCACGGGGGTCGCCTAAGACCATCGGAAAACACATATTTCCGATGGTCTTAGGCAGGGCTTGTCAACCGCCTTCTCTCCCCCCCCCGCGGCTGTGCCTCCCTCCCCCCCTCCACTCCACCTCATTTGTTTGTGGAAAATATGCTGCTTGGTGGCAGTCTGCACAAACTCTACCAAATGTGCCCTGCAGGGGGCGCATGAAGAACGCAGGCACAGAGCAAGGCCCCGCCCTCCCCAGAGACTCATTGTGCAGCAACCGGATTGACTTCTTCTCGTGCACGCAGGTCAGTGAAGGGGAGGCCGCTGCAGCACCCAACTCCTGCGCCCATCAGCTGGCGACCCCCGAACTTGCGCTTGTCAGCCGGGAGGTCTGGCGACGGCCGCCGGTCTCCTTTGCCACCCCGCC
>NW_015388671.1:173116-175046 GCF_001527695.2 Protobothrops mucrosquamatus | reverse complement strand
AGTGCTGTTGTAACTTCAAACAGTCACTAAGCGAATTGTTGTAAGTTGAGGACTACTTATACTTTCCCATTTTTTTCCTTTTTTTTTTTTGGTCAAGTTTTTGATACTCTCCGGCTAGCTGAATGGGGGGTTGGGGGTCACCACAACATGAGGAACTGTAATAAAGGGTCGCGGCATTAGGAAGGTTGAGAACCACTGACCTAAACTCACCCCTGATTATGCTTTTCAGCTATATATGGTCAGTTTTGTTCAAACATGTAGAGTTAGAACAGAAGGATGCAGAATCCTTTCACTGGCCTCAATTTGTTTATTATTTATTTTTAAACCAATGTATATAACCACCAACTCACACAGAGTGACTCTAGGCAGCAGTTACGTCAGTTACTGTACTGAATGGATTTTGTACTTCTTAAGTCCCACAGTTCTTCCGATAGGAAACAGGAGACCGTGAGTTCACGTCTGAGCCTTAGTCATGAAAGCCAGCCAGGTGACTTTGAACCAGTCACTCTTGCTCAGACCAACCCACCTCACAGGGTTGTTGTGGGGAAAATAGAAGGAAGATGTGTTGCACTTGCTTGTTACAGGTTGGCCTTGACTTATGAACACAATTGAGCCCAAAATGTATTTTGTACATCTTTCAGGAGGCAGCTGGACTAGGACTAGCAAAGATGCAAACCCTTATGAGATGGTAAATAACTATGAGGTCACTGCAGCATGAGCAGAGTTCCAAAGTCTGGTCATAAATTCTCCTCTGAGGTTCCTGAGTATATTGTTAGACTCCTTCCCGTCTTGATCTGTTGAAGAATCTGGTTTCCCAGAATTCCCTGCTCAGTGTTGTAAAGCCCCAGTTTCCAACAGAAGCGTCAGAGAAGTGTGAAGGGCAAGTTCCACGCTTTAATTAAATCTTTATTAAATCTGTATTAACAAATTTACAACAAAAATACTCTATAACAATATAGAATTTCTTCTTCATAGATAAATAAATCTCTGTTTGGATCCGGCCTGTCAGCCTTGGTATTGAAACCGGATATATACATATTCCTCTGTATGTTAAATAGCAATAGAAATTATACCTGCAAAATAGTGTCTTGTTGTTTGCATGCAACAGGAAGAGAAAGGGGAGGAGGAAGAGGAAAGAGCATTACTGCCTCCTGCTGGTATTCCTGCAACATGACTGAATCTTATCTGCAAAAATATATGCAGATTTTTTTAGAAGCCACAAATATACCAGTATATACTTTAATTATAAAAAAAGTTATAGAGAAACCTTAATCAGCCTTCCCCAAATTGGTGTTCTTCTGATGAGTATGAGGTGCAGCAGTGTTTCTCAACTGTGGCAACTTTGAGATTGTAGAACTACAACTCCCAGAATTCCTCAGCCAGCATGGCTAGCTGGGGAATTCAGGGAGTTAAAGTCCACACATCTTAAAGTTGTCAAAGCTGAGAAATACTGGACCACCACATCCAGAATTCCCAGAAATATGGCAATATTGGCTAGGAATTCTGGGATTTGCAGTCCCAAAACAGCCAGAGGGAGGCTGCTACAGGTTGATCGTATTGAAGAGGACATCCTAATGCAGGGATCTCCAAATCTGACAACTTTAAGACTTGTGGACTTCAACTCCTAGATTTCCTCAGCCAGCCATGCTGTTGGGGAATTCTGAGAGTTGAAGTACACAAGTCTTAAAGTTGTCAAGTTTGAAGACCTCTGCTCTAATGCATTGCAGAATATACCCGTATATACTCGAGTATAAGCCGACCCGAATATAAGCCGAGGCACCTAATTTTACCACAAAGAACTGGGAAAAAATATTGACTCGAGTATAAGCCTAGGGTGGGAAATGAGGCAGCTACTGGTAAATGTAAAAAATGAAGATAGATACCAATAAAATTACATGAATATTTATTTCAAAGAAAAACAATAACCTAG
>NW_015388671.1:166871-171853 GCF_001527695.2 Protobothrops mucrosquamatus | reverse complement strand
AGCGTCATAAGTGGGGTATATTGCAGCCAGTAACACAGTATGCAGCCAGTACACAGGTATTGTGGCCATTACACAGATATTGTAGCTAGAACACAGGCATTGTAGCCAGAACACAGGCATTGTAGCCAGAACACAGGTATGATATAGCAAGAACACAGGCATAGATGTACTGTATGAATAATATTTTAGCTTTTTTTTTAAATGTTGCCTTGACATACATTTTAAGCAGCCACAACCCATAGCTCTTTTCCTCAGGTGTCCCAGCTTCCTAGCTGTTTTTGTGTTTTTAGCTGAGGGAAACTTGCAGATGGCAACTCCCTCTCCACATATACCATTCCCCCGACACAGAGAATAAAATATTTCCACAATCCCTGGGCAGATCCTGCTTTCCATAAGGATTTTATCCTTTCCATTCAGGCCCCTTACCTTATCTCTTCTCTTCAGCCTGCACCGAGCCGCACTTCTGCCTCCGGACCCGCCCCCTGCCCACAGCACAGTGACAAGCCAATCACTGGGGGGATGGTAGTCCAGTAAGGTCTGGAGACACACACAGATGCCCTAGCAAGGAAAATTGGCCGGGTAATTGCTGCGGCTTTACTTGGAGGCATTCTGAAGCTCCTGAAAATCACTTTAACCAATTTTCCCTGGTTCAGCAAAGTAATAAAGCAAGTAATAAAACAAGTAATAAAACAAGCAACAGGTACCGGTAATAAAATAGCCCAAATTGTCCTTTCCAGCGCAGATGAAAAGAACCAGGGAAAGGGAAATCGCGTCTGCCTCTTTGACCAACGGGAGGAGAAGTGGTAGGAAAAGCGCGGCGTTTCGGCTTGGGCACACAGCCTTGCCTGCAGGCGCTGCCAAGGACACACAAGCAGCTCTGCACAATTGCCCGGGGAGGGGGGCAGGCTCTGGCGGAGAGCCTGGCGGAGAGCCAAGCGGCGTCACCTCCGGGGCCTCAGAAGCCGCGCGGAGGATCCGCGCGCCTCGGAGCCGCTGGCCGTCCTCTCGCGCCCGCCAACCTGGAGCCCTCCATCCTCATCCCGGCACCTCTTGCCCTCTCCCAGCCGCCCCTCTGGGACCTGCCCGCCCCTCGAGCCTCCTAAGCGCCATCGCAGCGGTGGGGTCGCGGGAGCCCCTTTCCACGCCGCGCAGCCTTTCACCGCCAAACCCTTTCCCAATTCATCGCACACGAGAGGGGTGCGGCCGGAGTGCCAGCTCCCGCTCGGAAGGCACCGCTTCTCCCCTCCCTGGCCGGCTTGCTGGCCTCCGACACTGGCCTCCGCTTCTGAGACCTGGAGCCCAGCGAGCCGGGAAGGAGCTGCTCCTGCCCGCCAGCCCCAGGGCTGTGCCGGGCACCAGAGGGCCAAGGCGGCCTCCGATGGCGAGGGAGGTGGGCCGGGTGCTGGGGGGAGGCTCCGGCGCGGCGCAGAGGGCGGCCGGGCAACCAGGAGGCATGAGGACTGGCTCAGCTCAGCTCCCTCTCTCTATTTCTCTCTCCCTCTCAAAGATCCTTAAAATCCTCCCTCGCCGTCGGAGACCGCCTTGGCCCTCTGGCGCACGGCGCAGCCCTGTGGCTGGCGGGCAAGAGCAGCTCCTTCCCGGCTCGCCGGGCTCCGGGTCTCAGAAGCGGAGGCCAGCATCGGAGGCCAGCCAGCCGGCCCAGGAGGGGAGAAGCGGTGCTTTCTGAGTGGGAGCTGGCGCTCCAGCCACGCCCCTCTCGTGTGTGACGAATCGGGGAAGGGTTTGGCGGTGAAGGGCTGCGTGGCGTGGAAAGGGGCTCCCGCGACCCCACCGCTGCGATGGCGCTTAGGAGGCTCGAGGGGCGGGCAGGTCCCAGAGGGGCGGCTGGGAGAGGGCAAGAGGTGCCGGGATGAGGATGGAGGGCTCCAGGTTGGTGGGCGTGAGAGGACGGCCAGCAGCTCCGAGGCGCGCGGCTCCTCCGTGCGGCTTCTGAGGCCCCGGAGGTGACGCCGCTTGGCTCTCCGCCAGAGCCTGCCCCCCTCCCCGGGCATTCCAGCCCCGGACCTGCTCCGGTCAGCTGGAACGTCAGGCAAAGCTTTGGCCGGTGCGGAGGGCAAAGGGGAGGCCGCCGCAGCGCCGAACTCCTGCGCTTGTCAGCTGGGAGGTCTGGCGATGGAGCCGGCTGGCGGAGGGCGATGGAGAGGCGGCGACTCGGCAGGCGGGGTCCTGCCTGCCCACCCGCCCGATTTGTAAAAGAAAAAGTCTTCCGCCCAAGCATAACGCCAGCAGTTCTGTGACACGGGGGCTTGAGGCATGGAGGCACGGGATGCGGAGCGGTGCCCTGGGAGGCAGCAGGACAGCAGGGAGGGGTTACCTGCATCCTGCCAGCCGACCTCTGGAAGCCTGTCTGAATGAAGACTTTTAGGGGGTGTGGAAAGACTGAGGGCTGTATTAAGACCATAAATGGCTGCTTAAGGAGAGTGGAATGGAGGCGAATTTGGGGTGGAGCAGAAAACACAGGGGGGGAGGCATTAGGAAATAAGCACCAAGGTACCTGGTGCCTTGCAAGGGATTCCCGAGTGTTCCGCAATTGTTTTTCCTCTCTCCTCTGCGCGAGAAAAACTTTTGCGGCGTAAATCTGAAATGAGTCCCTGGGGAGGGCTGGGCCTTGCTCTGCGCCTGCGCTCTTCACACGCCTCCTGCAGGGCACATTTGGTAAAGTTCGTGCATGCAGGCTGCCGCCAAGCAGAGGGAGTAGCACAGCTAAGGAAAAGGGTAAAAAAAAAATGGCGGACTGCGTTGTTTGGCGACCCCCGTGAAATGGTCGTTCGACCCCAAATGGGGTCGCGACCCACAGATTGAGAACCGCTGCATTAAAGTCTAAGAAGGCAACTCCGAAAACGTTTTGACCGAACCGCGAAACTCATTTTGCTCATGCACATTTGTAAGACTGCCGCCTAAAACTATTTTGTGACGTTATTGGATATAGATTAAGCCGGTGTCGACTTTTAGTGATTGCATAGATTTCCCCCCCCCCAAAAAAAAGAACTACGGTACTCACTTTCCTCAGTTCTCGAGATGCTGACTCGAGTATAAGCCGAGGGGGGCATTTTTCAGCACAAAAAATGTGCTGAAAAACTCGGCTTATACTCGAGTATATACGGTAATACTGGTGCCTTTTGAAAGGATATTCTTATGCCCATGCTCCTGTGCACTATTTCAGGTGGCATTGACAAAATACTTTGTCCTCTATCTGCCAGGATTTTAAGAATCTGGCCCAAATTCTCTTTATTTTCCATTATCCATCCTATTTAAATAACAAAACCTTGGATACATTCTTTGGTATTCATTCTTTAAGGCAAGAAGAGAACCTCGAAGCTGAACTCAATGCTTCCCAGAAAACACATGTGTCTACATAGCTACTAGCAGCTGACCTCAACCCAAGGAAAAATTACTTTTTTTTTTTAACTGTGTAAAGTAAAATAAGGTCTGCTGCAAAGAACAGTTTGCCAGAGGGTATCCATGGGATGTGGGTCAAAAATTCAAGATGGCTGGACTTCCGGTGGCTCGGCGACGGCCAATGGAGACTTTTTGACAGCCTCCCGTCCGGGACTGCATTAAAGCTGCCGAAACAGCGTCTACCAGCTGTTTGGCGGCTTGAGCTTTCTCTCCGGGAGAAGGAGAGAAGGCGAGCTTTACTCTGAGTAGGAGTAGAGTTCCCTAGTCTCCCTAGGAGTTTCCAGGGAGACGAAGGTGAGAACTCCTCCGGAGCTCAGAGCTTTCTCCGCAGACCGGGATGTCTTCGTCTTTGCAGCGAAGCCAGACGTCGTCTCCACCTCTGAAATTTTGAAACTTTTTAAATGTGAGTAACAACAGACAGAGCTGACCAGGAACTTGGACTTGTTTGGAAAAAAATACAAGTTTAACTCAGAAGGAACAAAGGCTTCTTCTCAATTGTTATAATTGAAAGTTAACTTTGGGGGAAAAAAAATATGGCTGTGGGCGAGCCGCTTCTTTGTTTCAAAGGGAAACTTTCATTTCTCTTCTGGTTGTGGATTGCTATATTGTAAAGACTGTAAAGATTTAAAAAAAAAACAGGAAAAAAAATTCAAGAAAAAATTGTTTAAATACTTGCTGTTCTGGATTGACTATTAAGACTTTTTTAAAAAAAATTAAGAATGGCTTCTAAACGTACTGGAACTTCTGCAGTGCCTAAAGCAGCTACTTCTTCTCCAGCTGTACAATACACACAGCAGAAAGCTAAAACTCCTCCACCCTCGCCTCCTCCCTACATTTCTCTTAAAGATTTACAGGACTCTCTGGCACAAATTTCTAAACAAATAGTCCAACAAATGAGAGTGGAAACAGAAGAACTTCTTGGCAAGAAAAATGATGAATTGTGTGAAAATATGTCCCCAATTTTTCAAGGTTTTGCATTTCATGTGGATCGCATAGAGGGACATGTGGATGAAGTGGTGGAGAAAATGGAGGGAATGGAGGAGAGATTAGAAAAAGTAGAAGAAGGTGTGGAGATTGTTCAAAATGATATTGTAATGTCACAATACAGAGAAATGGAGCATGCCATAAGGATTAGAGGCTTAAAAGAGAATTTACAAGAGAAACTGAGGGAGGAGGTAGCAGCTGCCCTAGCCCTGGTTTTTGACTGCGATCCTGAAATTATATATGGAGAAATTGAAAAAGCATATAGAGTAAACTCATGGGTAGCACGTCAGAGAAAATTGCCTAGAGATGTTGTTGTCTACTTTTCCAGAAAAACACGCCGAAATGATATTATACAAGCTTTTTATCAGCAGAGATTTCGGATTGCTGCTCAAGATGTTATACTTTTGAAAGAAATACCTTCAAAAATCTTTAAAAAAAGAAAGGAATTTGCCTTTTTGGCCCAGGAGTTAAAGAAGCGACAACTGCCTTTTAGATGGGAGATACCTGTTGGAATAGCTTTGAATTATGCTGGGAATCGTTACAAACTTGATACAGTTCAGAAGGCTAAAGATTTTTAT
>NW_015388671.1:163168-164971 GCF_001527695.2 Protobothrops mucrosquamatus | reverse complement strand
TAAATTTTCCTAGACTTTCAGATGATCAAAAAGGAATGATGAATTGTCCGATTGTGCTGGATGAGATCATAGAGGCAATTAAACAATTGAAGGTTGGTAAGGCCCCTGGTACAGATGGGCTAACGGCAATTTATTATAAAATGTTATCTGAAGAAATGTTAGAACCCTTGAAATGTCTTTTTAACAGTATTTTGTTAGGAGAAGAAGTACCACCATCTTGTAGGTGTGCATTTATTTCACTTATACCAAAAGAGGATCAAGATTTGACTCAGCCTAAAAATTATAGGCCAATATCTTTATTGAATACGGATTATAAGATTTTTGAAAAAATCCTGGCTAATAGACTAATGCAAGTACTGAAACGGATTATTCATGTGGATCAGTCTGGATTTATAAATGGTAGATATATGAAGAACAATGTCAGACAAATTGTAAATTTGTTGGAATATCTGGATAAAAATAATCAAATCCCGGCGGCTCTTATCTTCCTGGATGCTGAAAAGGCCTTTGACAAGCTGGACTGGCAATTTTTATTACGAATGGTGGATAAAATGAATTTTGGGGACAGATTTCTATCAGCGTTAAAGGCTATTTACCAACAACAATCAGCGCAAGTGGTAGTAAACGGAGGATTGACTGACTTAATTAAAATTGAGAAAGGTACGAGGCAAGGATGCCCATTATCACCTTTATTGTTTATATTGACTTTGGAGATTTTACTAATCCAGGTTCGCGAATCATCGAGCATAAAAGGAATAACTTTGGGCAAGAATGACTACAAGCTTAGAGCTTTTGCTGATGACTTGGTTTTTACCTTATCGCAACCGATTGATTCAGCAAGAAACTTGATTCAGATTTTGATACAGTATGGGAAAGTTTCGGGATTTAAAGTAAATAATAATAAGACTAAAATATTATCTAAAAATATGCTTTTGAAAGATAAAGAGACTTTAAGTAACCTAACTGGTTTTGAAATAGTGAAAAAGGTGAAATATTTGGGTGTTTATATTACCGCCTCTAATGTTAAATTGTATAAAAATAATTATGATAAGTTATGGATAAAAGTTCAAAAGGATTTAAATGAGTGGAAAAAGTTACAGTTATCATTATTGGGGAGAATTTCAGTGGTTAAAATGAATGTTCTTCCTAAATTTCTTTTTTTGTTTCAGATGATACCTATTCTAAAAAAGGATTTAAATTTGGAAGAGTGGCAAAGAGGTTTATTTGGCAGGGGAAAAAAACCGAGGGTTAAATTTAAAATTTTGCAAGATGCAAGGGAAAGAGGGGGACTTAAAGCCCCAAATTTAAAATTATATTATGATGCGGTGGTTTTAACTTGGATTAGTGATTGGATTAATTTAACTAATAGAGATATATTGATTCTTGAAGGTTGGGATTTAATTTATGGATGGCATGCTTATTTATTTTTTGATAAGAAAGATGATCATGTTTTTAGGTCTCATATTTTGAGAACTGCACTTTTGAGAGTTTGGAAAAAGTATTATTACAAGTTAAGTTTTAAAATCCCAATGTGGGCTATTCCGGAACATGCAATACAAGGAATTACAAGGGGAGTTAAACTAGAGGGAATTGTTTATAAGGATTTACTTATCTTAAGGGGACAGGACTGGCAAATTAAATTATTGGATGAATTGAGACAAGATAATATTCTCCAGTCCTGGTTCTTATATTCTCAGTTGGTTGAGAGATGGCGTATAGATCAAAAGTTAGGTTTAACATTGGAAGATGTGAACTTGATAAGACAGATTAAAGATCAAAGTAGAGCTCATATTAGGAGAATAT
>NW_015388671.1:146208-163125 GCF_001527695.2 Protobothrops mucrosquamatus | reverse complement strand
ACCCGAACTTGCAGCCAAAATGTTGGAGATGTGGTAATTTGGATGCAACTTATTATCATATCTGGTGGACATGTAGGGATGTTAAAGCCTTTTGGATTAAGATTTGGTGGAACCTTCAACAGATTTTTAAGAAAAAGATAAAATTTACACCGCAATTATTTTTATTGGGCATCATGGATAATTTGGATTCAAAAGAAATCAACTTGATGTTGTATTGTATAACAGCAGCAAGGATATTGATTGCTCAAAATTGGAAAAAGGAGATATTACCGACTATGGATGATTGGAGACAGAAAGTCTCATACTTTGCAGAAATGGCAAAAATATCCGCATACCTGAAGGATCAGTCTCAAGAGAAATTTATTCTGGTATGGAGAAGATGGATAGATTATATTCAGAGAAAATATGAAATGAACAATTATCATATAGCCTTTGATTAATTATTGTTATTTATAAATATTTTTATATATAATTTATATATATAGTTTATAGTTAAGTTGATTATTGTATATTAGAGTTACAGTAAGTTTATACTTGTTTATTTTATGAATGGGTTGTTTGGGTTAGATTTGGATTATTATGTGATTATTCCTGTACTCAGTTCTGGGAAGTCCGGGGGGGGGGAGGGGAGAAGGGGATTAGGGGATAGAAATTATAAAAATTGATGTATTTATATATTATAGGTAAATAATGGAATTCCATTAAAAAGAGGAGATGCTCGGCTGGTACCCCAATTCCATTAAAAAGAGGAGATGCTCGGCTGGTACCCCAAACTGCACTCGATGAGGTGGTTAAGAAGGGAGATGGGATGTAGGGAGGTGGAAAGGGGGAAAGAGGAGAGGTTGTGGGTTTAGGGGGAGGAAGGAAGAGGAAAGTGAATGAGGGTGGAGGCAAGGCGGGGACTGCCGAGCGTCTCCGAACACGTATTGAGTAGGATTATCTTTTTTGCTTGTGTAAGTAAATGCATCATATTTGTATTATTTGTTGTTTAATTTCAAAAATTAATAAAAAATTTATAAAAAAAAAAATTCAAGATGGCCGTTGCGTGAGTGAAGCTGCCATCTTGATTTTTTTTCATTTCCCCCTCCAGGGACATTCCTGTTTTGCCAGCAGTTGTCTCCCACTTGAAAGAAGTGAACATTACGAGTCGTTCTCGACTTACGACCACAACTGAGCTCAAAATTTCCATTGCTAAGCAAGACCGTTGTTAAGTGACTTGTGCTCCATTTTATGACATTTCTTGCCACAGTTGTTAAGTGAATCACTGCAGTTAAGTTAGTAACATGGTTGTTAAGTGAGTCTGGCTTCCCCATTGACTTTTGATCACATGACCCTGCAACCGTCATAAATATGAACCAGTTGCCAAGCATCAAAATTTTGATCACATGACCAAGGGGATGCTGCAATGGTTATAAGTGTGAAAAATGATCATAAGCCACTGTTTTCTGTGCTGTTGCAATTTTGAACGGTCACTAAATGAATGGTTGTAAGTTGAGAACTACTTGTAATCTATTTCTTCTTGCAAGGGGGGAACGTGAGATTAATATGCCCCCTCCCACCAATCTTGATTCTAAGAAAAAGTGGAGGATCAGAAGCCAGGTTTCTAGGCCTATTCCATCAAGTGCCAGGCGCTGGGACCTGTGGATGTCTCCAGGCTACCGGCTTGCTGTTCTGGAATAATCCACTTAGCTCAGTCATGTCTCCAATTTGCCAGAAGAGGGTGATCTTAGAACTTGGAGCAGAGATTGGCCAGCTGCTGTTGGAAACCTAGATGTGTTTTAAAAGAGAGACCAGACCCAAAGTTAGTGTTTTACAAATCCACTATACCGGTAACTACTAAAGAGAATCGCATTCAATTACATGACTTTAGCTGGCATCCAGTTTTGGTCACCACATTACATAAAATATGTTGAGACTTTGGAAAAAGTGCAAAGAAGAGCAACTAAGATGATTAAAGACCTGGAGACTAAAATATATGAAGAACCGTTGCAGGATTTGGGTATGGCCAGTCTAGAGAAAAGAAGAACTAGGCGGGACAGGATAGCAGTATTCCAGTATTTGAGGGGCTGCTACAAAGAGGATGGGGTCAACCTATTAACAGTGAGGACAATTAACCAGTGGAACAGCTTGCCTCCAGAAATTGTGAGTGCTCCATCACTGGAGGTTTTTAAGAAGAGACTTGTCTGAAATGGTATAGGAGGTTCTCCTGCTTGAGCAGGAGGCTGGACTAGAAGACTTCCAAGGTCCTTCTATTCTATTCTATTCTATTCTATTCTATTCTATTCTATTCTATTCTATTCTATTCTATTCTATTCTATTCTATTCTATTCTATTCTATTCTATTCTAAAAGGCTCTTGAACTCATTCAGCCCTTGTCCCTCCAAGATGTCCCTCAAAGGAGCTTCTACTGCGTCTCTTATCATCCAGTCCAGCCTTTGCATTCCCTTTACCCACTATCCTGCCTTCAGCCATATTAGAAGTTCCACACCTTCCACAATTCAGCTTTTCCGGAAGAATGGGAAGAAGCCTGTGCCACTGGGAATGCTGGCACCAGCCCGAAATAATTCAGGACCCTTGCCTTGTGTCGGTGGCTTTGGTGGCGGGGTGAGGCAATGGCGTTCTTCCCGCTGTTTCTGGAGAAGTTGTTGGTGAATAATATACTGAATATCATCCTGTAGGTCGCAAAGAAAAAAAGAGAATATTCTGATCAACATGAAGTAGAATCCAGAAATCCTTTCTTGAGTCTCTCTGAAGCAATATCAGATATGCTGTCCCAACCCATTTTCATTTAAAAGGGTTCATCTGCCTACAGTACAGATAGTCTTCAACTTATGACCACATTTGGGATCAGAATTTCCATTGCTAAGCAAGGATGTTGTTAAGTGATTCGTGCCTGATTTTATGACCTTTCTTGCCACAGTTGTTAAGCGACTCTGTAGTTTTTAAATTAATCATGCAGTTGTTAAGTAAATTCGGATTCTCCCATTGACTTTGCTTGTCAGAAGCCAGCTGGGAAATGGTTGCAAATGGAAAGCACATGATCCTGGGACAGTGCAACCATCATAAATATCACTGGCAGTAGCACCTAAACTTATATACCACTTCACAGTGTTTTATATCCCTCTCTAAGCAGTTTACCATATTGCCCCCAACTATCTGGGTCCTCTTTTTACAGACCTCGGAAGGATGGAAGGCTGAGTCAACCTTGAGCTGGTAAGGATCGAACTGCTGGCAGTCGGAAGAGTTAGCCTGCAATACTGCATTCTAACCACCGCACCACCATGGTTCTTTCCTCACATAAATACATGCTGGTTGCAAAGTGGCCAAATTTTCATCATGTGGCAGTGGGGATGCTGTGATAGTTGTACTGCAAGTGTGAGGGCTGCTTCCAAGTCACTTTTTTTCAGTGCCTTTGTAACTTTGAACCATCATTAAACAACTGGTTGTAAGTTGAGGGCCACCTGTTATTTTGAACAAAAGACACAATTTTGCCCTTGAAGACTCCCATTTGTAAAGTATTTCTGCCCCAAATGCTCAAAGCAAAAACAAAAAAAGATTCCTGTGATTTCGTTTTGGCTTTGCGGAAACGAAACGTCATAATTTGGCCCCTACAATACAGTTGCATTATTCTGAAAGTGATGTTTCCTTTCCTCATATAGTTAGGCACGTACTTGCGATCCAGAGCTCTATCAGTAATTTTTGCTCAGGGTTTGCTCTGCTGGCCCCAGCTTTAGACTATTCAAATGCTTAGCTGGTTTCATGTGTAGCATCACAAATCCAACGCAGAAACAGAAAAAATATTTTAGCTCCTCACCGATTTGTTTCTGTGATTTTCTAAATCTAAACTCTAATTTTCTAATTTTCTAAACTCCTTTCCTGCTACACCTTTCCCCTCCACTTCATTTTTATTTTTATTTTGCACTAATAACATCTTAGCATTCCCCTTCCTATAACTCAGGGGTCTTCAAACTTGGCAACTTTAAGACTTGTGGACTTCAACTCCCAGAATTCCTCAGCCATTTGTTTTTAACTATGGCTAGTCCTCAACTTACAACTTTTCATTTAGTGACCGTGCGAAGTTACAACGGTACTGAAAAAAGTGACTTATGACCATTTTTCACACTTATGATCGTTGCAGCAGCCCCGTGGTCATGTGATCAATACTCAGACGCTTGGCAACTGATTCATATTTATGACGGTTGCAGAGTCCCAGGGTCACGTGATCACCTTTTGCGGCCTTCTGACAAGCAAAGTCAATGGGGAAGCCAGATTCATTCAACAACCGTGTTACTAACTTAATAACTGTAGTAATTCACTTAGCATCTGTGGCAAGAAAAGGTCATAAAATGGGGGCACAACTCACTTAAGAAATGTCTCACTTAGCAACATAAATTTTGGGCTCAGTTGTGGTGTTAAGTTGAAGACTACCTTTATTCTTCAGTAAATATTTCTTTTTGCATTTGCTTTCCTGCAAGCTCCCCTTTTATATCCCATCATTGGGCCTTCCTCCCTCCCCCCAAAAGGGGCCTATTTGAAAAGGGATGAGATTCATTCAGTGAACCTGGAATGCAGCTGGGAACGAGCTGCCCCCAGAGATCCGGGTGATTCCGGATCTCCCCTCCTTCCGCCGCGCCCTCAAGACTTGGTTGTTTCAGCGGGCAGGACTGGCCTAAGGGTATTTTAAATTGGTTTTAACTAAATTTTAGTAGAAGCGGCCTATTTAAATATTTATTTTTAATTATTCTCTTAATTTTATATTTTGTATTTGTATCAAACTGTTTTTAAACTGGCTGTAAGCCGCCCTGAGTCCTCCGGGAGAAGGGCGGGGTATAAATATAATAAATTCAAATTCAAATACAAATTCAATATAGGAAAAGGATAAAAATCCCCACACTCCATTCAGCTATGTCACAAAATGCATCTGGAACTGAGGAAATGTTGAAGGAGCCAAAGCTGTATCTGAATGGGATTTTTAAAAAAGGAGCCATCGGGACTGTTACAGTTCCTGACACATGGTTCACAGCTTGCAAACGAATTAACAGTTAAACCTCAGGAGGACATGTTTCCTGATGGTTCTGATATTTGCTTACTCACTTGCCAAGCTTCCAGCTCCTGAGTAAGTGCCATCTTCTGGAGAATGACACGCAGCAACTGTTGGCTCAGCGAATCTCGCTCCAGGGAGATTTTTGCCAATTCCAATTCTATTTCACCTTTCCTAGTAGGAAAAAAAGTATAGTCATAGTCATACATCTGGAGCACTACGTGAACACCATCAGCATTGATGAAATCCACATCAGTCAATTGCAAAAGGCAGCTTTACTTGGAACAGTAAGTGTCACCCTGTGATGATACCTTTAACATCATCAGACAACAGCATCTGTCTATCCCAGTCCCTTGGGAAAGACTTAAAAGGTAGACAAAAATGACAAATCCTGTCTAAACATCTGGCTGACTGTGTAACTAAACCATAATTTTATTATTTTTATATTATAATATATACAATAAATTAGAGTAGAGTAGAGTAGAGTAGAGTAGAGTAGAGTAGAGTAGAGTAGAGTAGAGTGGAGTGGAGTGGAGTGGAGTGGAGTAGGGGAGGGGAGGGGAGGGGAGGAGAGGAGAATAACTTAACTTGGCCAAGTGTGATTAGTGTCTCTGGTGCAGAAGCTCAAAGTGTACATGCAAAGCAACAGTAGAATAATCATACTAATCTTACCTACAGTATAAGAGGGGTTAGTAAAGAAGGTAAGAAGGATAATAATGCTACTGTCATACTACATCAGTAAATACAGGTAGTCCTTGACTTACAACAGTTCGCTAAGTGACCGACGTTACAATGGCACTGAAAAAAATGACCTGACCATTTTTCACACTTATGACCATTGCAGCATCCCCATGCTCACATAATTTACATTGGGCTGCTTGACAACTGACTCACATTTATGACGGTTGCAATGTTCCGGGGTCATGTGATCACCAATCTTCTGACAAGCAAAGTCAATGGGGAAGTCAGATTTACGTTAACAACCGTGTTACTAATTTAACAACTGCAGTGATTCACTTAACAAATGTGGCAAGAAAAGTCGTAAAATGGGGCAAAATTCATTTAACAAATTTCTCACTTAGCAACATAAATTTTGGGCTCAATTGTGGTCATACATTGACTGTATACATAGACATTAGACAGCTCTGTGAGAATTAGGTGTTTAGCCGAGCGATGGCCTGAGGGAAAAAATTGTTCCGTATGTCTAGACTCTAGTTGTTTTGACATGCAATGCCCTGTAGCACCGTCCCGAGGGGAGGAGTTGAAGTGGTTTATGTCCAGGATGTGAGGAGTCTATAGATATTTTCTCAGCCCTCTTTCTGGTTCCTGCAGTATACAGTTCCTCAATGGAAGGCAGGCTGGTTGCAACTGTTTTTTTCTGCAGTCCTGACTATCCGTTGGAGTCTGTACCTGTGTTGTTAGGTTGCTGTACCAAACCAGACAGTTATAGAAGTACAAATGACAGACTGAATAATTATTGTGGGAGTTTTTTTTTTAAAAAAACATACAATCTTGGCTCATAACACATCAGATTTAACTGTGATTGAAACAAAGAAAGTATAGATGTGGCAATACCAGGAGATAGTAGAATAGAAAACAAAAAATTGGAGAAGATCACAAGTATCCAGATCTGAAAATTGAAATTGAAAGAATAGGGCATAAACTGGGTGCCATACCAAAAAATCTTGGAAGGGACTTAGAAAATACGAGCATTGACAATATTTCCATCTGTCAGTTACAGAAGGCCAAATCTGTTTTTAAGTTATTGGACTGTAAAAGTGACTGTGTGTGTGTTGTATTTTCAGACTTGCAACATTGATGTCAGCCCTCCCAGGTAAACCAGACAGGAAATACAAATTTTATTTTGTTGTAGAACTACTTGAAGAGAAACTTGCAAATCTGAAAGTACAAATCTTCCACCATCTCCTTAACAGTCTGAGAAATTAGGGAAGGTGCCTTCCTATCTCTTTCTCCACCCATTTTGCAGCTGTAGGCTATGCTCCCTCTTATCTGACCAGTCCATAGGCAGCATCTCTTTTGCTGGTCTCCCAAGGTCATTTCCTGTATTATTACAAACAGAGAGAATCGTCACCATTACATCTATTTATTTTCACCTTTCTGAGTAGACATTATTTTGTGATGTCATAAATTTGTGGTATTGAATTTTGGGTAGCTGGCAGTTGCTATAATACTTGCTAAATGTGTCCTTGGCGGATTCTCCTTTGGTTCCGATATAACCTGGTGCTATGCTATAAAAAAGCTTTTTAGGGAATGGGCAGCATTTTCAATTGGATTTTCTAGTTTAATAGTATCAGTGCAGTGACTTCAAATCTGGTGTTATTGTGTGGCAATTCCATCAAAGGTGTGGTTTTGCTGTTATTAATTAACCCACTAGCAATAAACATTACAGTTGTTCAAACAAGCAACCTTTGCAGAGTGTATAGTGAAGTCAGCAAGTTTATTCAGGTTGAATAACTTTGATAAGCAGAAAAGGAACACGATTTGGCTAAAATTGGAAAGATTCAAGGCCGATGCATAAAGATTTCCTCCAAGGTCTCATTTCCATCCTTTCAACCCTCGCAATAATGCACCATCATCATAAATAAGGCCACTTGCTGTAAGAAAATGCAATGGTGGCAAAAAAGGAGAATATTTGTAGCTTAGGGTTGAAATGAGGAGTCCTTGCTGCTCTCTGAGCTTGGTTGTTTTCTTGCAGACGTTTCATTACCTAAACTATGTAACATCATCAATGCAATGGTAGAGATTATGACTTCGATTGTTTTTTGTTGCATCTGCAGCAAAGTACAAATTCTAGCTTTTGTTCTCACATAATGAGGGAGCCCTAACTGGGATGGAGAAGGGTATCTCCATTCCATAATGGTTCCTGCCATGAAACAGTAGTTCTTAACCTTGGCACATTTAAGATGTGTGGACTTCAATTCCCAGAATTCCTCAGTCAGCCAGGCTGGCTAAAGAACTCTGGGAGTTGAAGTTTATACATCTTAAAGCTGCCAAGGCTGGGAAACATTAGCCTATGGTAAACTGCCTTGGAAGATGGGGGTCTCGTTTAATCTGCCTTGCCAGTGAGCCCATATGATTGGGTCTAACTCAGTTTTCCCCAAGCTGATAACTCCAAATGTAGTGGCTTTATTAATGACTGCTGGGGACTTTGAAATGATAGACAGGCTGGTCCAACTACTTTGACAGGCAACGAACCCAGCAGCAATCATAGTATCAGGAGCAAAGGGATTATAGATAGTCCTCAATTTATGACAATTGGGACTGGTACTTCTGTTGCTAAGCTAGGCAGATGTTAAGTGAGTCACGCCTGCTTTATTTTTTTTGACACAGCCATTAGGTGAATCACCAAGGTTGTTAAGTGAGTCATAGGGTTGCTAAGCAAATCTGGCTTCCGCCATTGACTTTTCTTGTCAGAAGCGGGCTTGTAAGGTTGCAAATGGTGATCACATGACCTTGGGACACTGCTACCATTCTAAATACGTGCTGGTTGCCAAGCACCCAAATTTGATCACATGACTGTGGGGGATGCTGCAACGATCCTAAGTACGAGGACCAGTCATAAATCACTTTTTTCAGCTCCTTTGTAACTCTGAATGGTTGCTAAACGAAGGGTTGTTCAGTCAAAGGATTACCTGTACATAAATCAATACAGTGTATGTGGTTTGCAAAGCCAATCATCAGAGCTCACTTGAATATAGCCTCATCCTGGTCTGCTATGGCTAACTTCAAGGCCTTGTCCCGATTGCTTTCTTGGTACAGCCGCCTCTGGTTCTCTATCTCAGACTTCAAACCGCTGAGCTCCACGTGTTGCAAGGTCACCTGGGGATGGAGAAGAAGTCATGCAGTGTGCGATTCCCCAAGCCACACAAGAGATTGGCCTCCCATAAGTAAGGTTCTACATTTAGGCAAGAAAAACCAAATGCACAGGTATAGTATAGGTGGTACTTTGCTCAAAAGTAGCAACTGTGAGAAGGATCTTGGAGTCCTAGTGGACAATCACTTAACTATGAACCAGCAGTGTACTGCAGCTGCCAAAAAAGCCAACACAGTGCTAGGCTGCACTAACAGAGGGATAGAATCAAGATCACGTGAAGTGTTAATACCACTTTACAAGGCCTTGGTAAGGCCACACTTGGAATATGGCATCCAGTTTTGGTCACCACGATGTAAAAAAGACTCTAGAACAGTGGTTCTCAACCTGTGGGTCGGGACCCCATTTGGGGTCGATCGACCATTTCATGGGGGTCGCCAAACAAGGCTGTCCGCCATTTTTTTTGTCCGCCATTTTTTTCCCCCTTTTCCAGCAGGTGCCTTACCTCCCTTGGGCTGGGCCAGCTGGTGGTCGGCCTGCTCCGTCTCTGCCGCTTGCCAGCTATGCCTCGGCTAGCGCAGGGGGCGGAACCACGCATACACGGCGCTCCTGGGCAGGGAAAGTCCTCGACTTACGACCGGTTGGGTAGTCCTTGACTTACGACCGGTTTAGTCCTCGACTTATGACCGGTTGGGGTCGCGGCATTAAAAAGGTTGAGAACCACTGCTCTAGAAAGAGTACAGAGAAGAGCAACAAAGATGATCAGGGGACTGGAGGCTAAAACATATAAGGAATGGTTGCTGGAATTGGGTATATCTAGTTTAATGAAGAGAAGGACGAGCGGGGACATGATAGCAGTGTTCCAATATCTCAGGGGCTGCCACAAAGAAGAGGGAGGAGCCAAGCTATTCTCCAAAGCACCTGAAGGCAGGACAAAAAGCAATGGATGGAAACTAACCAAAGAGAGAAGCAACCTAGAATTAAGGAGAAATTTCCTGACAGTTAGAACAATTAATCAGTGGAACAACCTGCCTCCAGAAGTTGTGAATGCTCCAACACTGGAAGTTTCCTGCCTGAGCAGGGGGTTGGACTAGATGACCTCCAAGGTCCCTTCCAACGTTTATTATTATTATTGTTATTGTTGTTGTTGTTGTTGTTGTTATAAAAGTACAGCGCAGGTTACCTGATCCTGGAGTTTCGCAATCTCCATTTCTTTCTGGGCCAGGATGTCTTGCTGCTGATAGCTCAAGGCCGAAACCCTTTTGGTGTATTCAGAGATGTTCTCCTCCAGCCTTGGAGAGGCCTTCTTTGGAGTGGAACCAGTCTTGTGGATGCCGTGGGTGATTGACTAAAGTAGTTAAATAGATGCCCGCCCAAGGAGTCAGAAAGCTTAGTGCTAGAAAGTAGGAGACTTATAACTATCCGTTTAACGACCATTCAAAGTTACAATGCCACTGAAAAAAGTGACTTATGACTGTTTTTCACACTTACAACCACTGTAGCATCCCCATAATCAAAATTTGGATGCTTGGCAACTGCCATGTATTCATGATGGTTGCAGTGTCCCGTGGTCGGGTGATCACCTTTTGCAACCTTCTGCAAAAGCAAAAATCAGTGGGAAACCTAGATTCACTTAACAACCCTGTTACCAACTTAACAAATGCAGTGATTCACTCAACAACGGTGGCAAGAAAGGTCATAAAACAGGGCAAAACAACCGTCTTGCTTAGCAATGGAAATTTTGGGTTTCAATTGTGGTTGTAAGCCGAGGACTATCTATACAGCCACATTGTCTTCGTGTGAATCTCACCAGGACAATTCTTCATGGGTGTCTCCCACGTTGCATTAAGATACCAACTATCTCCCTTTGGACCAAATTGCAATTGTGTGCATGGTTTCTTAGGAATAAGCCTACCTGGGCTCAGGAGAACCTATCACCCTACTATTGTTCTAATATTACTCTTTTCAGAGGCTTTTTGATAAGGACAGAAGAGATGCTATTTTCAGAGCCCAGTGGCTTCCACAACAAGGGTTCATTTATTTATTATTATTTTCAAGTGCCAAACAAGATTAAACATCTGGCAGTTGTGGAGGCAATTTATGTCTTTTAGAAAATAAAACAGTGATGGTCTGTGCATAGGGTATGAGTGAGAGGATTTGTAATCACTCAGGGGACAGGGACAGCTCTGCAACCAGACATTTTTTAAGTCCCAGTTTTGGGCTTCCTTCTTGGTCCAGTGATGAGAGAACTGACTGACTGGCTCATGGTGTTCCTTGTCTTTTTCCATTGTTTCAAGTCCCACAGAAAGGAAGATACACAAAGGTCATTTTCCAATTGGGTGGTGAGGCATTAGGGCTGGAAACAAGAGCGAATATTGTGCTGGGCAGAAGTGTCTTATAATTTGTTCCAGCTAGGTATGAAGATAACATGCTTCAGATGTCCCAATCAATATATTTTGAATACAGGTAGTCCTCAATTTACGATCACACTTTGAACCAGAATTTCTATTGCTAAGCAAGATGACTGTTAAGTGAATCATGCCCAGTTTAATGATGTTTTCGCCTAAGTGGTTAAGAAGTGAATCCCTGCAGTTGTTAATTAAATCATGTGCTCAAATCCAGCTTCCCCCACTGACTTTGCTTGTTGGAAGCCAGCTGGGAAGGTCACAAATGGTGATCACATGACCCCAGGATGCTACAACCATTGTAAATATAATCCAGTTGCCAAGCACCTCAGTTTTGATCATGTGACTCTGTGGATACTGCGAGGGTCACAACAAGTGTGAGGGCCAGTTGTGAGTCACTCTTTTCACGGCCATTATAACTTTGAATGGCCACTAAACTGATCGTTGTAAGTTGAGGATTAGTGTGTGGTTGTAAATTGAAGATTATCTGCACACCCAGAGTGTGGGAAAGATTGCCCCTGAAGAGTCAGAACTGACAAAGCTTCTTGGATGAGAAGCAAAACATCTTCAAGGAAAGACAAAGTCCAGTTGCCCTTTGAAAAAGCACCTTTGGGACAACCATGACCTGAATGACTGAGAATCTCCATAGACATTTGGGAAGGATTGGTCAGCTATGTGTAATGTTGTGCACTCTCTCAAATTAGCACACAAATTACAGCCTTCTTTTGACATTGAAAATTTCCCTGGTGACACTAAAAAGGGAATCTGAGCCCCCCTCCCCAGGTGTATCCTTCTAGTTTACCTTTGGTGTCTGTCCAGGGGCTCCTGGAGCATCGCCTAAACTGCTTTCAATCTCAGATTGGATGGAAGTAACAGAGGTATCTGACTCATGCAGACGGATCTCTTCCTTCAAATCTTTGACCTGATGCTGGAGGTGCCTATTGGCAGTCCGGAGTTCCTCAGCTTCCACTTCTACCTGTTTAAACTTTGGATGGGAAGAGAAACAGGAAGCAGAGGCTGAAAATAGCTTCTGGGGAAGAGTTTTTCCCCGAGATGCAGCTGCTTTCATGGAATTCTTCTTCCTAATTCTGTGCATAACCGCCCCTGGGTGACTCATTTTCCCATCAGTGGTTTCATATCTCTTTTGGTTTCGTCCCGTTTCAAGACTGGCCATTGTTTCCCCTGAAACGTAACGTTTATGTGCAAGTACATAAACCACATACCTGCAGCTGCTTTTCACGGCTCTCTTTGCGGAGAAGGAGGAGGTTGTCGTGTAACGTGTCCACCAGCACCTGGATGGATTCGGTCTCCTCCTGAAGCTGACGGATCTGTTTCTCCATATCTTGCTTCCGCTCTTGAAGCAGACGATTCTGCGAAGGAAGACGTCAGAAATGAACATAAGAAGAAAGGAGGGAACACTTCAAAGATCAGCTCCATATCACCATTCCCTGCTCAGTCAGCTCAATGCCTTGTGCCCAGTTTTGGCTTGGGAAAAGTGGAAAAGTTTTCTTCCAAACCCAGAAAATCTGGAATAACACTGCATACCTATCTTTGTTAAAGTAAAAAAAAAAAGATATTAGACAACAGATATCACCAAAGTGTGGTTGCCAATTCAGATTGGGCAATAGATTATCCATTTGTAATAGGAGATTGCACCCACTGAAGAACAAATAGCAATAGCACTTATATACTGCTTCATATAGCCCTCTCTAAGCAGTATACAAACGTCAGCATATTGCCCGCAGCAATCTGGGTCCTCATTTTACCGACCTCAGAAGGGTGGAAGGCTGAGTCAACCTTGCGCTGGTCAGGATCCAACTCCTGGCTATAGACAGAGTTATCCTGCAATACTGCATTTTAACCACTGCACCATCATGGTTCCTAATAAAGCAGGCATGTCAAACTCGCGACGTCACGTGATGTATTGTGACTTTTTCCCCATTGCCGGCACGGTTTCAGTGTAACGCATCTGGCCCGCGGGCCGGCAGTTTGACATGCCTGTAATAAAGGATTGTAACAAATGATGTTACCTAGTTTGGGTAACGTAACATCTGCAAGAAATCAACCAAGCTCAGAGAGCACCAAGGACCCCTCAAATACAGGTTTTCATCCTCCATCTTTCTCTACATGCAAAGTTGTTGATGTAATACAGGTAGTCCTCAGCTTATGACCACAGTTGTGACTGGAACTTCCATCGCTAAGCAATGCATTTGTTAGATGAATCATCACGTGACCGCACCTGATTTTATAACCTTTTTTGCCAGGGTCATTAAGCAAATCACACAGTCATTAATTGAATCTGGCTTCCCCCATTGACCTTGCTTGTTGGAAGCTACCTGGGAAGGTAACAAATGGTGATCATATGACCCCAGGATGCTGTAATCTTTGTAAATAGATGCTGGTTGCCCAGTGCTTGAATTGGGATCACGTAACTGCAGGGATGCTGTGACTCATAAGTCACTTTTTTCAGCACCGTTATAACTTTGAACAGTTATGAAACAAATGGTCATAAGTTGAGGACTACCTGTACTTCTCAAAATGGCTTCCATTCAGTGACTAACACACTTTCCTTGACATAATCCATCAGCAATTTTTGAGAACTGGGCATCCTCTCATGATTATATATTCTACTGTATTAATACTGCAATTCTTCAGAGAAAGAGGGTTACATAAGGATTTCAGGATAGCTTCCACAATGCTCCAGAGTGATGCTCAAGGGCCTTGTAGGAAATATAAACAGAGGCTCCAAATTGCCCAGCATTTCCTGAATCTTGGAAAAAAAGACCTAGGATACATGCTAAGAATCAACCATATTGGGGACTGAAGAAACTCAAAGATTGATTATTGTCCCTACAGATGAAGACTTTCACAGTGATGATTAGAGTCAGATGTTCAGATAGGACAGACATGCGGCTATTGCAGAATTCCCCAATCTTTTTGGCTTTGTGGACTGGCGAGTGGGGGGGGGAGAGGGGATGGTTTTGTGTGAGAAGTTGGCGAGCGTGTTTGCAACTCCATTTGCATGGGCACACGCACCCACTTCTTGAGCAAATGGAGTGCACACACACATGCTCGCCCACTGCTTGCATAAGTGTGAATGCATGCATGAACACACATGCTCACCTGTCACTTCCATGGCCTAGTTCTGAAAGGCTCAAAGCCCAGTAGTGGGTTGGGGACCCCTGGACTATTGGATGTTTTTAAGAGTTGGAGGGCATGCTTCTTAGTTTCAGGAACAGAACATGTATGAAGAGGAAAGGAAGACCACCTTGAACACAAACAAACCATGTCCTTTCTTTAGCTCTGGGCAACCCGAACTGTGCAACATAGGTTTGAGAATAGAGGGGAGAGTTGTTTAGGGCTAGTAGATGGGGGCTGCAGAATTCCAGATGACCTCTAGATGGCAGCAAAATGGCAGCAAACACCAAGTCTGTGCTGCCATCAGGTGGTTGTCAGTATTTTTGAAGCCCAGATCTAGTACAGTAGCTCTGAGTCATCAGTTACCAGTTTAGTGTGTGTTGTCAAGGTATTAATTTAACAGCTAACCAGCTTATGTAATATAAGATATAAGATGTAATGATGGGAATGACTCAGCAGGGTCTGTGTCTCTTTAAGAGCCTTTCTATAAAGGGAAGGCTCCGCTGATGTGTTCTCTCTTTTCCGTTTCCTGCTGTAACTGTGGTTTGTTGGATCCTGCTGTATTAGCATGTGTATGTATATTGTTCCTGGTGTATGATATTGTAGATAGTGTAAGATAAACCACCATTTACTATAGACCACTGCTTATTGTGTTTATTCCTGGGTTATCTCGTGCAATAAGACTGTGCATGCTAAATCAACCATTTTCAGATTAAGCTATAACACCCCTAGAGTGATGGAGAAGAAAGGATTAGTCTTTTACCTGCCTGCCATCACTGGCTCGAAGAGGGGCATTAATCGACAGCCTTTTTTCTTACCTCAGCTTGCAGACTTTGCATTCGTGCAGCATGCTCAGCATTGCAAAGGCTCAGGGTCTGATGTTCTGCACGTAATACAGCCAGATCTTCCTGGAGCTGCTGCTCCAAGTGAGTGACCTATTATAGGGGATGGAGCAGACAGCTCTTGGTTAGGCTTTGATAACAGAGGATCTTCTTTAAACCTCTTTTCCAAGCTATTCTTGGCTCTGGATGGTGCGAAATGTGCTTCACCTCCAAATGCAGGTAGTCCCCATCTCACGACTATAATAGACCCTGCCCATCACATTCGTAAGTCATGACGATTGTAAAAAAGGTCAACCAGGTGACTAACCCAATTTTGCAATCTATTTTGTGATGGTTGTTTAACTCACACGGGATCATAAAGCGGCTACCATGGTCATTAAACAAACACAGTCATTAAGCAAACCAAGGGTTCACAATGGGTGCAGTTTTGCCCCAAAGTGGAAGTAACTGCTGAATTTTGGCAAAATCATTGTAAAACACAATCAGTTGACCATGGGATGCTGCAAGCAGCCGTTAAGTGGGGTCAAGTTGCTAAGAGCCTGAAGTTCAGTCACATTACTTGGGGAGGGGACTGTCTGAGCTTCAAATCTGGGCCGTAAGTAGCTCCCAGGAACAAGTAGTCCTAGACTTAAACAGTTCATTCAGTTACTGTTCAAAGTTACAACAGCACTGAAAAAAGTGACTTATGACCGTTTTTCACATTTATAACCATTGCAGCATTCCCGTGGTCACATGATCAAAATTCAGACGCTTGCCAACTGACTCATATTTATGATGGTTGCAGTGTCCCGGGGTCATGTGATCACCTTTTGTGACCTTCTGACAAGCAAAGTCAATGGGGAAGCCAGATTCATTGAAAACCATGTTGCTAACTTAACAACTGCAGTGATTCACTTAACACATGTGTGGTAAGAAAGGTCATAAAATGGGGGGGAAATTCACTTAACAATGACAGAAAATTTGGGCTCAATTGCAGTTGTAGCGGGGCTACAGGAGCTTGGCTGGGAAGGGAGAGATTGGGACAGCTGCTGCTGGTTTGGGATGTGGCAGGGGTGGATGAAGGGAAAGGATAGAAAAAGGGAAGGAAGGAAAGGGGTGGCTGTTGGAGTTCATCAGGTGAAGGTAAAGAGGGATTGGAGGTTTTAAGCTGACCCCTTCGTGTGGAGGAGGGGGAGAGAGAAAGAGAGAGAGGGGGAGTGGAATTTTATTGCTTTCCTTCGTGAGAAGGATATTTCCTTTGGCCCCCTCGGATAGGGTGCGCAATCTGGGTGTCCTCCTGGATTCACGGCTGACACTGGATGATCAGTTGGCGGCCGTGACCAGGGGGGCGTTTTATCAGGTCCGCCTGATTCACCAGTTGCGGCCTTTTCTGGACCGGGACGCCTTGCGCACAGTCACTCATGCTCTGGTCACCTCCAGCCTGGACTACTGTAATGCTCTCTACATGGGGCTTCCCTTGGGGAGCACCCGGAGGCTCCAGCTAGTCCAAAATGCGGCCGCGCAGGCGGTGTTGGGAGGGACTCGTCGCTCCCATGTAACACCGCTGCTGCGCGAGCTGCATTGGCTGCCGGTGGCCTTCCGGGTGCGCTTCAAGGTGCTGACTATCATCTTTAAGGCGCTCCATGGCAGCGGACCGGGATACCTTCGAGACCGCCTTCT
>NW_015388671.1:124130-146088 GCF_001527695.2 Protobothrops mucrosquamatus | reverse complement strand
TAAGACTTCTGTTCTCTTGTCTTTGTGTATATATGTTTGTCAAAGTCTGTGTGTGAGAGGTAAATGTGACTGTTAACTGTTTCAAATCCAAAGAAAAAAAGAATTTTAAATTCTGCTAGAAATTCTGCTTAAAATAAGCCACAAAAAGGAAATACCTCACTCTGTTTGTCTGGCCAACAAACAGAGTGAAGAAAAAAAATTTTTTGTTTGTTTGTTTGTTTGTTTTTCTTCTTCCTTTCTCTCTCTGTACTCTTAAGAAAAGCCCAAAGTTAGCAGGAGGAATGTTTTAAGTTCATCTGCTAGAAAGATTTCACTCTTGCATTTAATAATATATAATAAAGTTGGAAGGGACCTTGGAGGTCATCTAGTCCAACTCCCTACTCAGGCAGGAAACCATATACGAACTTTATCAAATGCCTTACTGAAGTCCAAGAAAATTATATCCACAGCATTCCTCTAGTCCACAAATTTTGTAACTGGGTCAAAGAATGCAGTAAGATGTGTCTAGCATGATCTGTTTTTAACAAACCCATGTTGGCTTTTGGTAATGACTTTGTTTGCCTCTAGGTGTTCGCTGATTGTTGTTTGATTATCTTTTCCAGAATCTTCCCAGGTATTGAGGTCAGGATAATGGGTTAGTAGTTTTCTGGATCTATTCTTTTTTCTTTTTTTGAAGAGGGGAACTATATCAGCTCTTTTCCAGTCCTCTGGTAGTTCCTTAGTGCTCCAGGATCTTTGAAAAATATAGTTCAGTGGTTCTGAGATCACATTTGCCAGTTCCTTGAGAACCTTGGGTTGTAATCCATCTGGTCATGGTGATTTGAACTCTTCTAGGCTGGATAAGTGCTCATTTACCATTCTTGCCTATCTTAACTTGTGTTTCTAATCTATTTTTATGGTACTGTTTTTGATAAGTTGGACTGTTTGCTTTTTTATTATTTTTGATTTTGGTCACAAGCCTTAGTTCATTTTGAGCCTTAGCTTTCTTCACCTCATCTTTGCAGGCTCAGACTATTTGCTAATATTCTGCTAACCCTCTTATCTTTCAATTTATTAGAGAGTTCTTTATGCAGCCATGCTGGTTTCTTGTGAGAGCTATTATTTTTCTTCTTTGTTGGTATTATGCTAGACTGGGTTATGTTTTTTTTAAAAAAAAAATAATTCCCAAGCTTCTTGAGTTGTTTCCCCTTGAGGATTCTCATCCAAGCCTCTCTTAAAGTCCAAGACTCTAGTTGGACTGTTCTATTGTCATGTGCTTCCTACATACCTTAGTTGAGTTCTTATACCCTTTCATGGTTTCCAAAATTGTCATTTCTGATTTTTATTGGTCAGTGTCTGTTGTTGGGTTAATTTCCTTCTCAGTTCTGTCTAAAAGGTGTTAATTTTTGTTCCAGGGGGAATCCAGTGTTAAATTATTTTATTGTTGTGTACTTTTTGGTGTTTCTATTCTAATTCTGTCAATTCTAATTTTCTGTCTATCCTTTCCCTGAAAAATGTGTGTCTATCTACAAGAACCTTTTGAGGCTCAAGTCTGCTTGTGTGGGGAAATAATTTTCTTAAGTTACTTTTCTTATCCTATCACTTATTGGTGAAACATAAGCATTTTCCAATCTCTAAAATAATGTGGTCTATTTTAGAATAAATGTTAAAGGCAGATTCTCCTGCCCCTGTAAAGTTGCACACCTTAAAATATTAGGCTTTTAAAATTATTTGGAGCTTTCAGCATTCTCAAGCTGCCCAGCTGCAAATGTTCAAGTTCAAAAGTGAAACATTTCATGTATGTTTTCTTACCAGAATCCAGCCTTTCTTTTGTCATCTGGGATGTCCTCATTTTGTTTGCCTGATTCTTTGACCATTGCAATATTGATGCCTTTTCAAACTGCCTGCAAGCTACCCCCCTCTTCCCTCATGTACTTCTCTTTTTCTTGCCCTTTGTTCTCCATACCTTTTGTCTGCCTCTCCTGGGAGAGTCCACCCAGAAAGGTGGGGAGACCTTGTTCTTGTATCTTTCAGCCCTGCAATCCTCCCCCAAACCTTTGGAAGCAGAACACACAGACCCAGATGCTGCCTCCATCCATCTGAGCCATGGAATTGGGTTTTGAATCCAGCCATCCACTAAAAAGCCACCATGCAATCTGAGTGGAACATCTTCCCAAGTCCTACCATTCCCCAGATGCCTGTGAGAGCTGCAGAAGGAAGGAGTCCTGGAGCCACTGGTGCCATGTGAAGCCTCAGAAGAGAAAATTAGACTGTGGGGGGAGGGTGGAAAGTCATTGTAAAACTTTTATTTCTTGCCACATTTGTATTGTAACAAGCCAGTTGAATGTATTAATGGAGAGATGGCATTTGGGAATAGTTGGCACAGCAAGTACTGAACACCTTGGACTTCTATCTGGTGGGAGGGAAAATTTATCCAGAATGTTTGTATTGCCTGTTTTGTAGAAGTAGCTGCACATACACACACAAACACCATTCATAATCACACTTGAGTCTCTTCTACCTACCTTCAGTAAAGCTCCCCAGGGTGATTTTTGCTCTATTGCACCAAAGCTTTGTAGGAACAACTTCCAGCAAAATTCCAAGGGGGAGGGAACCAGCCCCCCCTTCAGGTGATTTGCAATTCTTATGCACTGACTAAGGAAGCAACAGGAAAGATCCCCAAACCTCAGCCCTGAATATCTTGCACTGGTGAGCCCAGATTGGGATTCCTAGAGCTCACTATGTGCAATTTAAGAAAAAATTTAATAGACTGGCATACTGGCTAACTTTAATTGGATATTACAAACCTGGATGCACTGAACTAAGAGCTAAGGCAGGAAAACAACCCTTGAAAATGGGCAGCCAGTGGTCATATACTAAGGAAAACCATGGCTGTGAAGAATTTTGAGAGGAATGTGCAAACCTGACTGGAAGCTAAGAGTGACATCCAACATTTGAAAATGATTGGCACAGAATATTGGACACTATAAATTTCTTTTCCACCTAACAAAATTTTTGCCCTGACTTTTACAACTTTATGGGTTGCAAGCTCCACTTTTGGGAGCCACTGAAGGGATCTTTTTCTGCTGCCTCCATTAAGGTCTTATTTTTTTGGCTTAACAGCTTAAAAGCTTGCCTACCAAGTCTCCCTGACCAGAACAATTTTAATGTTGTGCCAATAAGTGTGACATTCTCACACTTAAGGCACAAAGCAGGGATATTGTGGGAAGTCAGAGCCCCAGAGAAGGAAATATTAAAAGGGCAGAAATATATATTTCCTCAAAAGTATTTTAAAAAAAGCAGAAACCAACTTTGCCCCCCAAACCAACTATCCCAAACAGGAGCTAGCCCCATACAGATGCAGATGTAAAACCATCAGAAAGTTGAAGCCAGAGCAATCAAGAAGACAAAGAGAAAATCTGCATGCCCCACCCAAACTCTAGGAGTCATTAGCCCCATCACCTGGGAATCAGGATATGATAATAGGATTAAACCACAGATATCAAGGCCTAGAGAAACACTCAAGGTTCATGCCACAGGCACAGGAACAGGAAACTATTCCAAACAGGGCTAGAGAGGGTATAAAAACCTACTACCCATGTGCTCACTCTTTCTTCTCTCCTCTGCTCTTTCCTGAAGAACCATCTTTCTGCTTCTGCAATAAATTGTAACCTTCTTCCCAAAGCAGTTGCCATGTTTGCTTATTTATTCCCAGCTTGGATGAACCAGGATGAAGACTTACTTCTGTCAAAAGAGTGAGAGAGAGGGAGTGGAATTTTATTGCTTTCCTTCGTAAGGAGGCTATCTCAAACGGAGGCGAGTGTGTGTGGAAAGGAAGTGGCTGGGGCTGTTAGCCTGGGACTTTTAACAATAAAGATAAGGGGGGAGGGCTTTGATGCCGAGACCTGACTGAGAAGAAGCTACAGAAGAAGAGGAGAGACTGGACGTAGCTACTGTTGCTGTGAAGCCTGGAGGCTACCTGGACTGTGACTACTGCTGCTTGTACAAGTTTTAGACTTTGTGGGGGAGTTGCCCTGGGGGGGGCGAGCCATTACTACAGCACGCTGACTGCTTTTTGTTTCTACTACTGCCTGGAGCCGGGGTTTCCTCCACCCCACTTGATCTTGAACGGTCATTGAATCATTAACTATTGCTGCTACAACAGCCTTGGCCGGTTGGATACCATCACAGCATTGACTATTGGAGCTGGGGGGCTGGTCATCTTTGTTCCTGGAAGCCCCTTCTTGACGACAAGAGCCTGCTACTTCCTAACTCTGCCTGAGCTCCGGTTAGAAGAGACACCTTACCAACCCCTAGAACAGTGGTTCTCAACCTTCCTAATGCCGCGACCTTTTAATACAGTTCGTCATGTTGTGGTGACCCCCAACCCCCCAATCCAGCTGGCTGGGGAGGGAGGGCAGGAAGGCCGCTCTGCCGACTCCGCCCAGCCTGGTTGGAGAAGCGCCATTCCTCTCCCTCTTTCTCTCTTTCCTCTCTTTCTCTTTCTTCTCTCTCTTCTCTCTTTCCTCCCTTTTTCTTTCTCTCTTTCCTCTCTTTCTCTTTCCTCTCTCTCTTTCCTCTCTCTCTCTTCTCTCTCCCTCTTTCCTCTCTCTTTCCCTCTTTCCTCTCTTTCTCTTTCTTCTCTCTCTTCTCTCTTTCCTCCCTCTTTTTCTTTCTCTCTTTCCTCTCTTTCTCTTTCCTCTTTCTCTTTCCTCTCTTTCTCTTTCTCTTTCCTCTCTCTTCACTTTCTCTCTCTTTCCTCTCTCTCTCTTCTCTCTCCCTCTTTCCTCTCTCTTTCCCTCTTTCCTCTTTTTCTCTTTTTTCTCCCATTTCTCTCTTTCCTCTTTTTCTCTCTCTTTCCTCTCTCTCTTTCTCTCTCTCTCTTATGGCAGCATCGTCGGGGGTCCCCGCCACCCCTGGCCTGGCCTCCGCTGCATCCTCAGCCGAACAGGCGGGGAGGGGGAGCAAGACGGGAGGCAGCGGCTTCTTTCTCCTGAGAATGGGGGGCTTGGGACACACAGGAGTTCCGCGCGCTGGGAAGCAGCCACCTCTTTTGCCCCGAGCAGATTCGAGCCAAGCGGCGGCGGCGAGAGCAGGAGCTGCGGCTGGAAGCTTCGGTCGGGCGCCAGGCCTTGCCGCCATGTGGGCTCAGTCCAGTTGCCGGGAGCAGCAGCAAGTCGCGGGGGTCTACAAGTCCTGGGCCCCCGGCAAGGCGAGACTGCGGGCGAGAGGCTGAAGTGGCACGTGACGGGGAGGAGCCGAAGCTTCCTGGATGCCCCAGCCGGAGGGGGCGACCTTCCTGCCTGGCCTGGCCGAGGGTCCTCCCGGGCTGCTCGAGAGGCACCGCCGGGACCTTCGGAAGAGCCGCCCGGCCACCCCTCAGTGCTCCCTCCCGCCGCCACCCTGCATCAAACTTGCGGTGCTCCGGCCTCACCTCCCTTCGGAAGAGCCGCCCGGCTGCCCCTCAGCGCTCCCTCCCGCCGCCACCCCGCGTCAAACTTGCCGCGCTCCGGCTTCGCCTCCCTTTGGAAAAGCCGCCCGGCTGCCCCTCAGCACTCCCTCCCACCGCCGCCCCCGCGTCAAACTTGCTGCGCACCGGCCTCGCCTCCCCGCCCTGTTCCCAGGCCGGCCGCAGTTTTCTGCCTCGCGGAACCTCACCTTTTCCCGAAGCCGGCAGCGGGCCAGCCTGTCCGTTGAGAGGCCGCTGGGGAAGGGAACGCCACAGGGAGAGTCAGGCAAGAAGGGGCTGCGCTCGGCAGCGATGCGGAGGGGGGGGCACGGCCCGTCGCTCCGGTGGGCCGCAGCCAGAGCTCAGCGGCGGGGCTGGCCTGCGCTGTGCTTTCCGCTTCCCCGCAAACTCTGCCCCCAAAGCCCGGGGCAGGAAGGCTGGAGCCTCGGAAGGCCTGGAGGCCACTGTGTTGTTGACAACTGCGAGCATCAGCGGGTGTGTTGGTTCTGTTGTGGGTGTGAGGCAGAGGTGCTCCGGAGTGTTTGTAAGTGTGTGGGGGGGGAGGGGTGGTTCGGGCTCAGCAGGCATGTAAACAACTCATTAGTTTGAAATCACGTTGGTCGCTCCTGCTTGGTTGGCCCTTCTCTGTTTTGAAGGCAAGAAGTGATTCCTGCAGAGTGAAAGGCAGGCTTTATCGTGAAAATTCGCAATTCTATAGCTGAAGGCCCTGGCCGCGCTTCTCCCAGGGGGTGGGGCACCCGGGCGCAGGGCCAATCAGGAGCCCTGCAGGAGGTAAGTCCGCCTGAGAGAGAGAGAGAAGGGAAGCAAAAGTGCCTCTCTGTCTCTCTCTCTGCAAATGGCAGAGGAGGCCATGCGGAGACGGATGCGGAGCGGTGTCTTGGTTTCTAAGACCATCGGAAATATATGTTTTCCGATGATCTTAGGCGACCCCTGTGAAAGGGTCATGCGACCCACAGGTTGAGAACCGCTGCCCTAGAGAATACAGCGGCAGAGCTTGATGAAGGGGGGCGGGGCTGGGAGGGCCTGGGCTTTGGCGGCCTCTGAGGAGGTAACGCTACATAGTCGTAAATCGAGGACTACCTGTATGTCAGCTGTAACTCTGAATGGTTACTAAGTGACTGGTCATAAGATGAGGACTATCAGTGCAACCCAATACTCAGGCTCATGAAAGAACTGTGTGAAATGTGTACTGGGTAGTTGTCTAAGGAAGAACGCCCTGTTAGCATATGTAAAGAATGCCTTTCCTTATCAATTTAATGACTTGGGACATGACCATCTGCAACTGAGCTACAAGCTTTTCAAGGGGATGTTGTTTCTGGAAAGAAGTCATAACTAGGAGTCCCTCTTTCTTATTAGCTGAGCCAAGAGTCTTGGTTTGACCTTTGCCCTAAGGCCCCCTAACAGAATCTCCAAGATATGCAGGCTTTACTTTGCCTTAATTTCCCAAAGATAAGAGCAGACTCTAGGCCTGAATGTTAAAAGGAAAATAAACATTTGCACAAATATATTTTAATCAAACAACTTCTTAGTTTGCTAGCTTTATTGGACACCAACGCAGGTATCAAATATTAATAAGAGAAAGAGAATGCTCAACTTACAACAGTTCATTTAGTCCTCAACTTACAACAGTTCATTTACTGACCATTCGAAGTTACAATGGTACTTAAAAAAGTGACTTATTACCTTTTTTCACACGACTGTTATAGCGTTCCCATGGTTACGGAGATCAAAATTTGGATGCTTGGCAACTGGCTCTTATTTATGACAGCTGCAGTGCCCTGGGGTCATGTGATCCCCTTTTGCAACCTTCTGACAAGCAAAGTGAATGGGGAAGCCAGGTTCACTTAACAACTGTGTTGCTAACCTAACAACTGCAATGATTCACTTAACAACTGTGGCAAGAAAGGTCATAAAATGGAGCAAAACTCACTTAACAACTGTCTCGCTTAGCAACAGAAATTTTGGGCTCAGTTGAGGCCATACATTGAAGACTACCTGCACTAGATTTCAGTAATACTTTGGCTGTGTGTCACCAAACAATGTAATTGTCCATTTTACAAAAAAAAACCAAAACCCACTTTTACATCCCATTAATAAATTTCAGAAATGCAAAGGCACAAAAAGAATCAGGCCAGTGACTTTAATTTTTAAATGGATTTTTTTTTATCTATGGCATTTCTTCATTTAACTTTTGAGGGCAGGGAGTATTTTAGAACCCTTATCGTCACTAGTTTGACTTCCTTATCTTACTTGTGGTTAGATTCCTACGTTGTTAGAATCCCGCCAGTCTTGTTAGTGCTGTTACAGGAACAACATAATGTGACTCAGATGTTTTTTGATCTAGTGTGGCACATTCCATCCACTGGGCTGTTATTGTAGTGAGAATGAACTTTTATTTGCATCGAAAAATGAAGTCCCCATTTCAAAAATGTTTAACATCATCCACCTCACCTGTGGGGAACCTAGGGCTTTTCAAATATTGGTGAACTACAATCTCCATCATTCATACCAAGAGCTTGAGACTGATGGGAGATGGAGGCTTGGTAAGTTTTCCAGGGTGATATAGGCCAGGATGATGGAAATTGTAGTTCAACCTTTGGAAGGAACTTGGCTAGGGAAGATTCCTCCCCTTCTCTCTTCCTACCCCTACCCACAATATTCCATTTAGGGATACTGGTGAATTTAGCCTTTTTAACAAGGATGGGATTCAGCAAAGATCTATGAACTCAGCAAGATTGACCACACTGATTTATTTTAAGATTTACAGTGGCTTAGCCTGACACGCACTTCTGAGATTTCAGTGGTTTGAATCCTCCATCTCTTGTGCATTTCTGCAACCAGCAGATCAAACAAGGTGTGAGATATTTTAAAAGATGGCACCTCATTCGGCCATCTCTTACTTGCCTCTGAAACTTATAGAATCCCCTTCAGGGTACTCAGTACACCTTTTTTAACATGAGTGATTCACCTGAAAACAACCTCAGCCTCTAATCCAGATGACTCATATCCAGCGTTGAGTTCTTGCTTGTTTCCCTGTTTCCCAGGCTGGATGTTTATTAAACATCTGCAGGAAAACAGCCAAGCCCAGAGAATATTAAGAACTTATCAGCTCAACCCTGAGGTTCATATATTCTCAACTGCTGGATATGACAGTGTGCTAAAATATATTACAGTATAGGCCTTTAGCCTAGAAGCCAAGCTTCCTCTTCTCTTAACAAGAACATTGAGAACCAAAACCTACTAGATTGCAGTCATAAATTTGATCTTTTGCCCCTTTACCTTCATGGGCACAGAATTGGCAGCAGAAGCAACCTTTGACTGATCTGTTGCATGAATAAAATTAACATGGTGCTTCCTTGCCCCTAAGAGAGCTTTCTCTGTTGATTGACCTGACCACTCTGCAGCTGGTGAAATACACCAGAAGGCCTCCCTCTTAGTCCTTCTCCTTCCCAATGGGGTAGACAAAACCCCGTCAAAGTTCCACCTCACCTGACTGAGCTGTTCCACCAGATGTTGGTTCTGCTCTGAAAGGTCCAAGACTGCCTGTGAGCTCTCTCGACTGGTGTCCTGCTGTTCCAGATGCTTCTGCCCCAGCTGGGCTTGGGCGGCCACCAAGTCAGCCTCCAGCTCTGCTGTCTGGGTCTCAAATTCTGCCCGGCCTGATTCGAGGTGTCACCGGAGTTCATGTTTCTCTTGTTCAAGATGCTGCAGGAAGCAGAGCCAGAGATGTGAGGCCCAGGAGGAGAGGACTCAAGGCCGGTGTAGAAGGATTCAGAAGGTGATCTGGGATCCAGAGCACCTTGACTTCAAATCACGCCTTCTACTAAGCATTCAATTTTTTGATACAGGTAGACCTCGACTTACAACAGTTCATTTAGTGACTGTTCAGAGTTACAACAGCACTGAAAAAAAGTGACTTATGACCATTTTTTTTACAACTGTTGCAACATCCCCATGGTCACATGATCAAAATTCATATGCTTGGCAACTGGTTCATATCTATGAGGGTTGCAGTGACCCGGCGTCATGTGATCACCGTTTGCGATCCTCTGACAGACAAAGTCAATGGGGAAGCCAGATTCACTTCACAACCCTGTTACTAATTTAACAACTGCAGTGATTCATTTAACTGAAGCAAGAAAGTCGTAAACGTGAGGCAAAATTCACTTAACAACTGTTTCGCTTAGCAACAGAAATTTTGGGCTCAATTGTGGTCATATGTCGAGGACTATTTTGGTCTATCTCAGACATGTCAAACACAAGGCCCGGGGGCCGGATGCAGCCCGCGACGTGGTTTCATGTGGCCCGCAAAGACATCCTGGAAACAGTGAGGGAACGGCCCCTACTGCCTTGGCCCTGGCCCAGGCCTCCTGGGAGCCAATGCACAATTTTGTGGTGGCCATCTATGCTGAAACGCATTCAGTCTTAGCTCCACAAGGCCGTCTGGAAACAGCAAGGGACCGGCCCCTGCCGTGTTGGCCCCACCCCCTGGGTGCCACCCTTTGTGAGGTGTCACCCTTTGTGAGGAATGAAGAAATGCACCATCGCTTGGAAATGGCCAGCAAATGGCCCTCACCTACTTCACATATCTGGCTTGATGGGCTCCAGGGGAGGGGTTTCTGCAGGCAGCGGGGCGCTCTCCTCACAGCACCAAGAGCTGAGCTGAGTGGCGCAAATCTGATGAGAAGTGCAATGCTGCCTAGCCCCCAGCCTGCCCGATTTCAGCAGGCAGCAAGGTGCAAAGCTGGCAAGCTTCGCACTGCTCGGCTCAGCCTCTCGGCGCTGTGAGGAGAGCGCCCTGCTGCCTGCCGAAACTGGGCAGGCTGGGGGCTGGACGGCATTGCACAGGTAAGGTCGACTCTCACGTTGCTCATGGCGTCCCCTCCCCCAAAGCCCACCAAGCCAGATATGTGAAGTAGGCGAGGGCCATGTGCTGGCCACTTCCAGGCAATGGTGCATTTCTTCATTCCTCACAAAGGGTGACACCTCCCCAGCTGCGTTTCTTGCCTGTTTGTCTCCCTCCCTCATCTCAAATATTTTCCCACCACTCTGTTCTTAAGGAAGGAAGGAGGGAGGGAAGGAAGGAAGGAAGGAAGGAAGGAAGGAAGGAAGGAAGGAAGGAAGGAAGGAAGGAAGGAAGGAAGGAAGGAAGGAAGGAAGGAGAGGGTCTGAGGGAACTCCTGCCTTAGTCCTGCCCTGCTGCCCTTTCACCATCCCCTTGCCCCCTCCTCCTGGCCTATCCTGGGGGCCTCCCATCCTATTGCTAAGGAAGCTTTGGATACAAAGCCGGGTCTCCTCCCATGGAGAGGGAGTGGGCCTCCCTCTGACTTTGCCCTCATACCCATCATGAGCAACCTGGCTAAGGAGAGCAAGCACAGCAGCAGCAGCCTTGAGGAGGAGGTAAGTGCAGCTGGGCACCCCCTTGGGGTAGTGGGGCTGGGCTTGGTGCCGCGGGTGCTTGAGGGCCGGGCTGGGCGTTTGACCTCTGCTGCCCAGGGCTCCGGGAAGCCCGCGGCACCATCCAGCCCCCCCTCACATGGCCTGAGAGGAACAGTGAGGCTCTTCCAGCGGACCATGCCTTGGCGCTTGCCCCGGTCCCACCCCCTTCTGCCAGAGACCCTCAGATCTGTCCCACTCCTGCCCAGGCCCCCACAGTCACCCTTGACGCGAATGATGAAGAGCTGGCCATGCCCACCCAGTAGGCCACACTCACTCCAGCCATGCCCACCCAGTAGGCCGCGCCCACCCGGGCCACACCTACCCGCCCACCCCCCCGAGGACAACCGCAATGCTGATGCGGCCCTCAATGAAATTGAGTTTGACACCCCTGGTCTATCTCATAGGATGATTTTAAGGAAAAGTAATTACATAAACAAAATGCTCTACAACTGGTAAGCAATCTTCCCTATTCAGAATACATATTGAGATATAACCCATGAATGATTTTCAGCTGGAAACAGAAATCTTTTCAGGCTCTAGGTGTTCTTTAATAATTAGCAAAAATTATTAAACCTTCAGCCTAATTGTGGTACTAGATTGGAGCACAGGGATATAGAGGCCTCTGCTAGCCTTGCTGTCCGTTAAATCTGCTACATCTCCCTGAGTGGTCCCAATATCCAGGACTTCAGGCTGGATTTGTTCAGAGCTCAGTGCTCAAAGTTTCTCTAGAAGCTCTAATTTCTTTATAAAATCTGACTTTTTAGAGATCTGCTGCATTCAACATCAGATGCCAAAATACTGGAAGGGGAGTCCATCATATCTGGAGGACACCAAACGGTAGACATCCTAGTCAGCAGATCCTGAAAACAGGACACCATAAGCTCCAGGCTCTATTCCTGAATGCAAAAGTCATTTTTTCAAAAGCTTCATGAATGTAACCTTTTCTTTCTTTCTTTTTCTTCTTCTTCTTTTTTTTTTTTTGAGGCAGCATCTCACTGGGCACCAGAGACAGGACCTTCCTGTTATTAGGGAAGGTCAAACCGCCAGCCCCTGTGACAGAAGGGTCTAAGAACATACAACAAAAGCTAGATTCACTTATGCCATCTGGCCTATCTTATGGCTCCCTAAACCAGCCAATTGCCTTGGCTGTGACAGTGGGTATCACCTGGAATTAAGTTTCAATTGCCAACCCAACCTGCTTCTGCATGTAGAAAAGTGGCCCTGCCTCATTAGACTTTCATGCGGATGGACACAGAGTATTAACATGAACTTTGACTCTGCAGCCAAGTCCCACAAGAAAGGCAAGAGTCTATTATTGATAGTCAGAAGGTCCCTGGGGCAGCCCAACTGATTTGGGAAGAAAGGCATACAATCAAGATCACGCGAAGTACTATTACTGCTTTATAAAGACCTAGTAAGACCACACCTGGAATACTGCAACCAGTTTTGGTCACCATATCACAAAAAAGATGTTGAGAGTGTAAGGACCCACCTCAATTTTACATCTTAAGAAGACAGAACTCTTGGAATGTCTCTTCCAACAGGAATCTTTATTAAGAGAAACTGATTGCAGGCATGCTAGACAGGATCTGGGGAATCCTCTCCCACCATTCAATGTTTTAAAGTGTTCCCAAGCAGCCCCCACCCCACAGTTCTTCTGGGCAATTCAATCCGTCAGTCCGCTCCGTCGGCACGATCACTCATTTTCTCTTTTCCCAGATTCCAGGCATTGCATTCCCCCTCCCCTTTTCCCTCACTGCCGGCAAAGGGGAGAACTTTAGAGGGAGTAGGATGAAAGACGATGGCCGCATTGTTATGGTTAGTCCTCTCGAAGAGAATAAACAACCAGTCACTTTGTAGTTAATGAAGGAAGTGAGAGTCATAAAACCCCCATGCTTACCCTCCTCCCCTTCCATAGTATGACAGAATCCAGAAGAGAGTAAGAATTGGTTTTATATCAGAGTAGGTAGATAGAAATGAAATATAATTGGATTCTGACAGAGAGTTTGGAAAAAATTCAGAGAAGAGCAACTAAGATGATCAAAGGCCTGGAGGCTAAAACATACAAAGAATGGCGACGGGACTTGGGTTTGGTTAGTCTAAAGAAAAGAAGAAATAGGGGAGACATGATAGCAGTGTTCCTGTATCTGAGGGGCTGCCACAAGGCAGAGGGGACCAGGTCGTTCACCAAAGCACCAGATGGAAGGAGAAAAAATGGTTGGAAACTGACCAAAGAGAGAAGCAACCTGGAACTAAGGAGAAATTTCCTGACAGTGAGGACAATCGACCAGTGAAACAGCTTACCCCCAGAAATTGTGGGTGCTCCATCACTGGAGGTTTTTAAGAAGAGACTAGACATTCACCTGTCTGAGACGGTGTAGGTTCTCCTGCTCGAGCAGGGGGCTGGACTAGAAGACCTCCAAGATTCTATTCTATTCTATTCTATTCTATTCTATTCTATTCTATTCTATTCTATTCTATTCTATTCTAAAAGGGATCCCTCCTGCTCTCAGAGGTCACACTGTTCGTCTCTTCACTACCTTAGGCACTGTTGGAAGTGCTTTCCAGGGATTACATAATGTGAGGTGTCAGCAATCATTGTCCTCTAAGGACTGAATCAAGGGCCCTGCCTCATGGTAGGGTCACTCCCAATGCACTGTAAATTCATTTCCCCATAGAGGAAGTCAGCCCTATTCAAGAATTTCCTAGCAGAATTATCCACAACTGAGTGCCACAAGGTACAGCTGGCCTCACCCTATACAGGTAGTCCTCGACTTAACAACCATTCAGTTAGTGACGGTTCAAAGTTGCAATAGAAGTGAAAAAATATGACTTATAGCCGGTCCTCACGCTTATGACGGTTGCGGCATTCCCCACTGTCACACGATCAAAATTAGGGCACTTTGCCATCGACATGCCTTTGCCATTGTTTGTTTGTATTCCACATTTATTACTTTTAAAAATTAGGCAGCGAACATTGTTCATCTATTTTCTCCCACAACAACCCTGTGAGGTGAGTTGGACTAAGAGAGAGTGACTGGCCCAAAGTCATCCAGTTGGCTATGCTGGCTGAGGAATTCTGGGAGCTGAAGTCCACAAGTCTTAAAGATGTCAAGGTTGCAAACCCCTGCACTAGACCAAACTGTTGCAATGTTTCAGGGTTGTGTGATTGCCACTAGCAACCTTCTCAGCCAGGTTCCAACAAGGAGACTCAATGGTGGAAGCCAGATTCTCTGAATGACTGCATGATTCACTTAATAACTGCAGTGATTTTTTTTAACAACCTCTGCAAAAAACGGCTGTAAAATCACTTAACTGCCTTGCTTAGCAACAGAAATGCCCAATTGTGGTCATAAATCGAGGACTACCTGTACAGAAATTTTATGTGCCTGGGATATGAAGCCAGGGTGGGTCAGGCCTTGTGTGGAGACTTCACTGCATGTGCTGAGATACCACAATGGTACAACTTGTTGCTTGCTTGCCAGCAAAAAACAGGCCTGCCAGGTTAGCTGCCTTGTTTTCTGCCAGCAATCCACCAATTAGTGGCTGAGAGTAAACAAAC
Source organism: Protobothrops mucrosquamatus (assembly GCF_001527695.2). Taxonomy (NCBI): domain Eukaryota; kingdom Metazoa; phylum Chordata; class Lepidosauria; order Squamata; family Viperidae; genus Protobothrops; species Protobothrops mucrosquamatus. The sequence goes on along the minus strand of NW_015388671.1, from coordinate 131,638 downwards.
AGTAAACCAACTGCAGCCTGCTGCTACTGCCAATCTGGTGTTTTGTTTTGTCGCTTGTTTTATTTGCTGGCTAGCAATAATTAAAGTTATTGTTATTTTTTTTCTATTTTTACTTCCTTTGCTTGGATTTTTGTTGAACTTTCCTGGAAATCAAGTTACAGCAACAGATTCCACAGGCTATATAATCCCTAATGAACAGGTTGTCAACCTCCCCAGCAGCAGTTTCCCCAGGCAGTGCCAATAAAATGCAAATACACGCAGAGGGAAAAGTATTTAAAAAAGGAATCTTACTCCATTTAGGCACACCTGGAGGAAGTATGGGAAGGTAGATCTCCTAACAGGATCGCACTAACAACAGTCAAGCAGGCTTGGGACAGCAAAAGAACACTGCTTTGCAAGAGTGTCGTAAAGCTGTAATTGCCATGGCTTAAAAAGAGCCACAGCCCTGTGCAGAATATTTGGTGGGTGAGGTCCTGTGGAAACGGAGTGATTCACACTGGGTGCTTTCTCACTTCTGTTCCTGCCAGTTTCAGTCACTTTTATATCCTTCCTTCCCTCTTAGCTAATTATTTCCACCTTGGTAGCAGACTCACGTTGGTTCTGCAGTGACTTCCTCTGGGCCAAACTGGTTCTCCCAGTTGCCATGGGTAGTGTGCCCAGAAATTCCCTAGTTGGTATCTGTTCCATCTGATGTTAAGGACTTGGAGAGTGTTATGTCCTGGGCCAGCAGGCACAGGCTGCAGCAATTGGCCCGGGCAGACCATGTGGATGCCCGGGACAAGAAATGCTGCTCCCAGCCTTTGCAATGATTGGCCAGCAAGGTATTGTGCAGGGGGGCTATAAAAGGGGGCCGCACCATTTTAAAATCTGTTCTGTTGGTGTTGCAATAAAGGAGAACTGTTGGAACTCGTTGCTTCGTCTCAATGCCTCTTTTCCTGAAACAGAACATTGGCGACGAGGATGGGATACCTGCAAGGCAAACAGATTAAGAAGCCAAGCTGACTCACCACAGGGGGGCTTGCAGCTTGGAGAAGTGTGGCTCCTGGAGATTGACTCAGCCTGCCAGCACTGAGACACTGGAGGTGAGCTCAGAAAAGGGGGCCCCTTCTCAATCTTTGCAGCAGGAGGCGTGGACGAAGTTCCTGGGCTGAAACGATGGCAAAGATAGGCCGGCTTTCAGAATTTGACACAGCTCACCCAGAATGCTGGAGCTCGTACGTGGCCCAGGTAGAGAACTACCTCCGGGTGAATCAAATTCATGAAGATGACCTCAAAGCTGCCACGCTGCTGTGTGTGTGTGGGCAAGAGACCTTTGAGATTGCGGAGAATCTGGTCGCCCCAGCACCACTGGAATCAATCACCTACACAGACTTGAAGAGGATGCTTCGAGAGCATTTTGAACCCAAGCTCTCAGTGATTGCCTGGCGACACGCGTTCAAGCAGAGGGACCAGAGGCCTCGTGAGTCTGCAGCAGAGTTTGTTGCGGCCTTGCGACAAGCAGCTAGGCCCTGCGAATTCAAAGACTTGGAGGAGAGACTGAGGGACCGTCTGGTCTGTAGCCTGCGAAGCCGGGAGTTGCAGCAGAAGCTCTTCGCGAAGGAAGGCCTCACGTTCCAAGATGCCCTGAGGGAAGTTTCAGCCGAAGAAGCAGCAGGCGGAGCTGTGAAGGCCTTGCGGCTCTCCAAGCCCCCTCAAGTTCCAGCCACCGTCCATCAAAAGGTTGCTCATGAGGAATCCGAACAGGATCCAGAATTGGAAGTGGACCAGCTGCATCAGACTCCAGGGAGAAGGCCTCACGGAGGGAAGGCCCAGCCAGCATCATCCCCTCGGTGCATCGGGTGTGGAGGCCGCCATCGCTGCGCAGACTGCCGTTTTCGGTCTGCCATCTGCAGGGCCTGTGGGAGGCAAGGCCACATTGCCTCCATCTGTTTGGGTCGCCAGAAGGAACGTTACCCAGAAGAATTGCCTCAGAAAGGTACCAGGGTCCCCAGCCAGAACAGGGTGGGCTTCTGCGCGTCACGTAGGAGCGTTTTTAGAACGGGGGTCCACAGGCCACTTAGGAAGAAGTTTCACATCGAATTGAAGTTGCAAGGGGTCCCCTTGTCGATGGAGCGGGACACTGGGTCTGCTCTATCGATCATCTCCCTAGACACCTTTAACAAGGTCTGCAGCAGAAGCAGCCTACGGGTGAAACTCAGGCCATCAAACCTCATCCTCACAGGTTTCCAAAATTTCAGAGTCAACCTCACGTTGACCTCACAGTGGGGAGGCCACACTCAAGGTGCAGCGTAGGAATTTTGAGGGGCTACTGGATGTAGTTGTGGTTGGGGGAGACCATACGAGTCTCATTGGACTCGACTGGTTTGAGGCCCTGGGAATTCAGGTGACTGGAATACACAGCGTGCAAACAACAGGCCTGGCTGGGGTCTGCAAGGAGTTTGCAGATGTGTTTAGTCCAGAACTTGGCTCCTACAAAGGCCCTCCTATTTCTCTGAGGCTAGACCCAGCCATAGCCCTCATTAGAATCAAGCCACGCAGGGTGCCCTTTGCCTTAAAGGGTAAAATAGATGCAGAGCTGGATAAACTGATTCAGCAGGGTATCTTAGAGCCTGTGGACAGTAGTCCATGGGAAACGCCCATAGTTATGCCACTGAAGGCCAATGGTGAAGTCTGAATCTGTGTGGACTACAAGTGCATGCTTAACAAAGCGCTGCAGCAGCATTCGTACCCAGTACCAGTGGTCAGTCACATTCTAGCCTCCCTCAAGGGGGGCCAGATCTTTGCTAAGCTTGACCTGGCTCAGGTCTATCAACAATTGCCAGTTGATGAGGAAACGGCCGAGGCCCAAACTATAGTGACTCACAGGGGGGCATTCAAGGTAAAAAGATTGCAATTTGGAGTAAACGTGGCCCCTGGCATCTTCCAGAGTGTAATGGAGTGAACGCTCTGAAATATTCCTGGCGTTTGCCTGTACTTTGACGATGTCCTCATCGCTGGGGACTCAGCTGACAATTTAGCCGAAAGGCTGAGAGCCATTTTGCTACGTTTCCGCCAAGCGGGGCTGAAGCTTAAGCAAGACAAGTGCAAGATCGGGGTTACCTCCACGGAGTTTCTAGGATTCCGCATTGATGCTCAGGGCATCCACCCTGCTGAATCCAAGCTGCAAGCAATTCAGCAGGCCCCAAGTCCCAAATCCAAGGGCGAACTTCAGGCCTTTCTGGGACTGCTAAATTTNATGGAACACAAGTCCCAATAGCATACTACTCTAGAACCCTATCATCAGCTGAACGCAATTATGCACAGATAGATAGGGAAGCCTTAGCCATAGTGGCTGGCATAAAGAAGTTCCATGACTTCGTATATGGCCGCCACTTCACGGTCTTTACAGACCATAAGCCACTGCTGGGGTTGTTCACAATGAACAAACAAACCCCCATGAATGCTGAGGTGGTCTATCTTCCTGTCTGCGTATGACCATACACTGGTTCACAAGCCAGGCAAAGAAATGGGTCATGCAGATGGTCTCAGCAGGTTGCCATTACAGCAGATAGAGGCAGATCCAGCACCTGCCAACCGCATCCTGTCTATTCAGGACTTGCCTGAATCTCCCCTCAGTGCTAGGGACGTGGCTGCAGAAACAGCCACCGATCACACGCTAACACGCGTGCTGACCTGGGCATTGTCTGGATGGCCTGACACATGTCCAGGCTCAGAATTCCAGAGCTTCTGGCAGAGGAAGCACGAGATTTCCACCTTCAAGGGGTGTGTCCTATGGAGTAGCCGGGTAGTAATCCCAACCTCATTGAGGACTAGAGTCCTGCAGTCTCTGCATGAGGGACATCCGGGAATAGTCCGGATGAAGGCGTTAGTGCGCAGCCATCTTTGGTGGCCTGGGCTCGACAAAGACGTCGAGGCCCAGGTCCACGGGTGCACTGTTTGTCAACAGTCAAGGCTGGAGATGCCCCAGGCCCCAGTTCATAGGTGGGAGGAGACTCATACCCCATGGTCGAGGGTCCATATCGACTATGCTGGGCCCTTTCAGGGGCAATTCTTCTTAATTCTCGTGGACAGCCATTCCAAGTGGCTAGAGGTCATGCCTGTCTCCTCCACTACCACTGCTAGGACCATCCAGGTGCTGAGAGGGATCTTCGCCGCACATGGACTTCCAGATGTCCTTGTCTCTGACAACGGGCCCCAATTCACGTTGTTTGAGTTCAAGGCGTTCCTCCAGGCCAACATGATCCAGCATGCCACATCTGCACTGTTCCATCCAGTTTCCAACGGCCAGGCTGAACGAATGGTGCGCACAACCAAGGATGCCTTACAGAGGATCACGCATGGGACCTGGCATCACAGGTTAGCGGACTTTCTTCTTTGCCACCGCACCACACCTTGCACAGCTACTGGAAAGAGCCCAGCTGAACTCCGCTGGGGTCACCGCCTCATCACGAAACTGGACAGTTTGCACCCAGACCGGGTGGCTTCACAGGTGTCACAGCCGCAGGCACCTAGGAGACTACAAGTGGGAGATCCGGTCTGGGCAAGGAACTATGGACCAGGACTTCTCTGGGTCACAGCAGTGGTATGCAAGGTCTCTGGGCCACTGTCATGCGAAGTGGCCTTGGACGATGGTCGTGTGATACGACGTCACATTGACCAACTGTGCTGGAGGCTTCCCAGCAACTCTTCCGCTCCTAGCTCTGCTCTCGGGGGGGAGGAGGACCACAATTACGATTGTGGACCACGGTCTCTCCAACATCCCCAGGCTTCAGCTATTGCTCCAAACAGGGAGTCCACAGAAAGGGGGTTCGCCATGGAGGCAGCTCCGGGCTCTGGCACTCAGGTCACTCCAGCTGCTGGTCTAGGGCTCGAGGGACAGGGCTCCCAAGAGGAGTCCATTGGGGACTTGGGGAATTCCACCCCACCACTGGACTTGGGGAATTCCACCCCCCCAAGGAACCCTGGCTTGGATTTAGCAGATCCAGCCAGTCAGCAGCTGGGTGGGTCCCCTGGGTCTTTGGGGCAACAAAGTCCTGGTCTGCCTAGCCTGGCAGGCGAGCTGGCAGGCCAGGCACACACACCGGCCATGAGAAGAGGTCCTCCCAAATACTTACAAGACTATGTACGGTCCTTGTCAGTTCATGGGCAGGCCTAGTAGTCTGGGTTAAGTAATGCAGATCAAGGGGAGTGGGGAGCATGGCGGTAGCAAGACTGTAGTGTTGTGTATATATAGATGCAACGTAAGCAATGTAATGGAGTGTTGGAGTATTTAAAATAATAAGTGTGCCTTATTATTTTAGCCAAGCGGGGAGGGGTGTTATGTCCTGGGCCAGCAGGCACAGGCTGCAGCGATTGGCCCGGGCAGACCATGTGGATGCCCGGGACAAGAAAGACTGCTCCCAGCCATGATTGGCCAGCAAGGTATTGTGCAGGGGGGGCTATAAAAGGGGGGCGCACCTTTTTAAAATCTGTTCTGTTGGTGTTGCAATAAAGGAGAACTGTTGGAACTCGTTGCTTCATCTCAATGCCTCTTTTCCTGAAACAGAACAGAGAGCAAGGTGTTTGAGAGGGGAAAACAATGAGAGACTAAGAAGGCAGAGGGTTTCTTTGCAGGGAAAAGAAGGGAATGGACTTCCCTTCCCTTTCTTTGGCTTCTCTGAAAAACACAGATGAAAAACACAGATGATTCCAGCAGATGCCAATGTTGCTTCACATGCTAAGCAAGAATTCCCATGTTAGAACGAGCAATGTTTAAACATGTGGTAGGCACAGCTTCAAGAAAACTAACCTGGCAACTTTCCAGATCTGCTGGACTGCAAGGCCTAATGGTGGATACCCTACATATATCTGGAAAACACTAATTCTACTTATTGTCCACCTGCTCCTCACTGGGGATAGGCACAATGCCTTAGATATATGATCAGTTGAAGCAAAGGGTAATGTTTTAACAGAATAACAAAGTTGGAAGGGACCTTGGAGGTCTCCTAGTCCACCCCCCTGCTCAGGCAGGAAACCCTATACAATTTCAGACAAATGGTTGTCCAGTTTTTCAAGTAGAGGTCTAAAACCTCCACGTACTGTATTAAGCATTCTTTCTCATGTTGGTGATTTGTATCTTGTGGGATCATAAGTGGTCCTTGTTGTGTCCTGAGCCTGCAAGAGCAGGCTCGGGACGTTGCAAGAGTCCCGGGCATTTGCAAAAGCTGCCCGGGACCAGACTGAGTGGCGCCGGCCTTGCGCACATGCGCAAGGCGGGAAAAGACTGCCTTGTGATTGGTTGGATTTGCCCGGGGATCAGAAGGTATAAATACAGGCCTGCGTGCCTCTGCTCGGGTTGTTCGTAGATTGGAAGCAGAGAATAAAGACTTGTTAGAAATGCTTTGTCTCAAGCGCCATTATTCTCCGGACTTAGCACTGGCGACGAAGGTGGGATTCAGTCTATACAGCTAGGAAAGCTTGAAGACTCACCCAAAGAAGTCCGGAAGAGGAAAACGGCGTGGAAGTCAGCATTATCCTGCCAGTACGAAATCGCTGGAGGGTGCGTGCGGCTGAAGAAGAAGACCCTGATCCTCGATCATGGCGAAAGTTGGGCATTTAGCGGAATTCGACGTCTCTCATCCCGAGAGGTGGGAATCTTATGTTGCAAGAGTCGAGACGTATTTCCGCATAAACCAGATAAGGGAGGAAGGCTTAAAGGCTGCCACGTTGTGCGTTTGTGGGCAAGACGCCTTTGAGATCGCCAAGAGCCTAATCGCCCCGGACTCGCTGGAAACGGTGTCATACTCCGATCTGAAGAAAGTTTTAAAGGAACACTTCCAGCCCAAGCAATCTGTCATGGCTTGGAGGCACACATTTCAACAGAGAGATCAGCGAGCTGGGGAATCAGCAAAAGAATTTGTTGCAGCCTTGAGAAAAGCAGCTAAACCGTGTGATTTCAAGGACTTAGAAGAAAGACTGCGTGATCGTTTTGTGTGCGGACTGAGGAATACAGACTTACAACAGAGGCTGTTCGCCAGGGAAGACGTCTCTTTCCAAGATGCTCTGCGAGAGGTTTTAGCAGAAGAAGCTGCAGGTGGGGCGGTCAAGAACATGCGGCCTAAGCGAAGCGCTCAAGAGACCGCCACCATCCACAAGGAAGACGTGCGAGAGGATTCGGAAGAAGATCCTGAAGAAGAGGTGGACAAGCTTTACCAAGCAGCTGGGAGGAGGTCCAAAGATCGTTAGGACAAGGGCCCAGCTGAGCTTCGTTGCCTCGGATGTGGTGGATGCCACAAGCGAGCGGAATGTCGGTTCCGTTCCGCCCTCTGCTGAGCGTGCGGAAAGAAAGGCCACATCGCTGCAGTCTGCCTGGGTCGACAGAAGGTACAACCGAAGGAAGAATTGAATCTGAAAGGTACCAGGGTGCCCAGTCAAAACAGGGTGGGGTTCTGTGCAACACGCCGGAACATTTTAAGAATAGGCACACACAAACCCCTTAAAAAGAAACTATCTCTTAAAGTGAAATTGCA